>NC_088867.1:27699006-27766506 GCF_032884065.1 Artemia franciscana | reverse complement strand
TGAGTCGGGTCGCTCCTTACTTAAGGTTTGTTACCACAAACTGTTTGACAACTAAAGAGCCACGTGAAGCTTGCAAGCCTTAGGCTGCTAACCTTCGTTCTAGTTCAAAAGACTAGGACACTTGTAAGAGTTTGATTTTCCGAGAATTGACACATAAAGGCAGGAATGAATCTCTGCTATCAACAACCACAACATGTGACCTATCACAAAGTAAGAAATTTCTAAGAAAATTAAAGGCTGGTCTAAAAGGTCACTTTGTGGACAGATTACAAACTTTAAAAGGCATTTAAACTTTTACAATAAGGTTCTCTGTTTTTTTTTGTAGTTAAGGAGGGAGGAAGATACCTAATAGGGTGCATTTCAATGCCAAAATATCCCAGCCCTCACTGAGCTTTCAGATGAATTGAATTAAAGCACTATTTTTTTTCGACTGAAAGTACGGAGCAACATCAAAACTCGAAATGAGCAGAAATTATTCCATTTCTCAAGGGTTACCCTTCTTCTCAATATCCAGGTCTTTATTCAGCATTGAAACTCTCCTTAGTGTACCTTCATTTGCAATAAATTTCAATTTAATCGTTTTCCTGATCGCTCTAGAAATCCCATCTTCCGTGGAAATTTTTTCCCGGAAATCCACACACGCTGAAAATAGTCCCCGGTAATTCCCTCGGAAAAATCTCCACATGCAAACTTGAGTAGGCAAAGAGAAAGTAAGACAAAAAATAAACAAAAATTGTATAGAAGTTCTACCAAAACTCCTCACTTTAAAATTTGCCTTTAAAAGCTCACTCCCATAAATTCATCTCCCATAGAAATTCTCTTCATGGAAACCCATCCCAAGCACAAATTACCCCTCCAAAAAATGTCTAAATACCTTCCCCTGACAAATGGTACAAACCTATCCCCATAGGTTGTGGTGGGGGGGAGGTCATTTTATCCTTAAAAGCACAGTAACGGCATATTTGAACTATACTGAACAAAATGACTATCTCAAAATTTTGATGGGAAGACTTCGAAGGGAAAATGGGCGTTGGAGGGGCCCCCTGATTTTGTTAATTTTTCAAGAAACGAGCCCCCAGAGGGGCCTAGTTGCTCTCCGATCGTTTTAGTCACTTGAAAAGGGCACTAGAACTTTTAATTTCTGTTCGAATTAACTCGCTACCAGTCTTATAAGACCATTATTTTGATACAATCATCCCTAGGTAAATTTTTTTTACTGAAATAAGAAAAATAAACAGGCATATGTTATCTTTCTTCTGGCAAAAAATACAAAGTTCTACATTTTTGTATTCTAACCTTGAAACTTATATAGCAGTATTCTATTATACGCTGAATCTGACGGTATGATTTACATTAAGATTCCTTGACTTTTAGGGAGTGTTTACCCCTTTTTATTAAATCAGGTACATTTTCCCAGGCTCTTAATTTTTGATGGGTAATAGTAAACTGGACAAATATCTCACATCTGGAATCAGCAGGTTAAGATAATTTTTTGATCTATTGATATCAAAATTCCGTTTTTTTCAAAGTTTGGTTACTATTGAGCCGACTTGCTCCTTACTGACTGTTCGTTAGCAAGAACAGTTTGCTTCATAATTCAGACGAGGGGAGGGTGGAGGAAGAAATTAATGCATAATCCCCAGGGCCGTAACCAGGAATTTTGTTTGGGTGGGTTGCTTTTCCATGGTGAGGGGTTACAAAAAAAGAAACTTTAATAAACATTACAAATGTGAAATGGATATTTAATCCCTCTTGATTTCTGGGAATATTTCTGGTCTACGCAGCTATTATGAAAGTAAAGGCTAATATTTAATCCCAAATTGAGCATTCCGTATAGATGGGGGACTGGCCCTTCCTCAAACTCATGGTCGCAGAAACTTTGAAGGGTGCTCTTTATATCAGAAATTGAGAGTTCTAGTCCTTTTTTATAAATTGGAAGCGATTGAAGATCAACCATCCGGGGGAGGTGGGAGGTAAACATCGGCTCCCTTCTATTAATTACATCTTTATAATTTCTCTAAAGCCGTCAACGAAGCACTCAAGTCAAGCCGATCCTTTAGGAATATACTTCTGCATTTCGAACTGGACCAACCTGTTTGTTAAAACTACGATAGATAATGATTTTGACAGAATTAAATAAAAAAACTAGTCTTTTCAACTGAAAGTAAGGAGCGACATTAAAACTTAAAACGAACATAAATTACTCCGCGTATGAAAGTGGCTGCTCCTTTCCCAACGCCCCGCTCTTTACGCTAAAGTTTGACTCTTTCTCTCAATTCTATTTTGTCTCACATTCGGTATCAAAATGGAGGAGATTCTTCTTAAGGGCAAAGGTTCGAGGTCTGGTGTCGCTGATTATTTGATTTGGAACAGCGGGTCAGTGGTGTGACTCTCTAAGCTCAACAAGAGTTAATACAACTATAAATACGTACCTGAAGAAATCTGGGAGGGGAGCGTTGGATGACTTACCCCCAACCATGCACTGTACACTTGGCTGAATGTTGAAAATCAGGATATTGGCACCTGCGCTACGTGGACCATTGTCTCCATAGGGAAATTTTCGCGGTATGAAAACAAATACACATTTTTTTTACAGCTCTGAAAATTGTCTCAACTCGAATCGTTAAGGTTTCTAATTTATCGCATTTATTAATTTTCAGAAAATTGGAAAATTCAAACGGAACTTTGATAATTGTGCAGCTCAACTTATACCTTGGAATAATAGGATTAAGAAAATCGAGTCTTATTTTGGATCTGCTGTAGCTTCCTACTTTGTTTTTCTTCGATGGATGTTTGGCATAAATGTGTCTATAGCAGTTGGATTTTCACTATTTGTCATAGCTCCTCAGGTTTGTTTTTCCTTCTTTTTTTTTCCCAGAAGAATAAGGCTTGTTTTTTAGTGCTAAAATCTCCTATCGATAGCTGTTAATTGGGGACGACGAAACACAGAAGAGGTATATTTGATTTGTACTTTTGATGTATCTTTATTTTTATATTTCCGATGTATCATTAGATTCATTTGGATAAAAGAAAAAAAAAACTGGAACAATGACGTAACATAACACAATCATAACTTATAATTGATCATTGAATCTTAAAGAGTTTGGAACAAAGGGTCGGGCTTTAGCATTAGGAGCTAGAATTTGAAGAGGGGACATCCCTCCTGCCCACATACGGTATAATTTCTGCTTGTTTTAAGTTTTATTGTCGCTCTTTACTTTCATTTGAAAAAAGTTGTTTAGTTTTTATTTAAGTTTGGTTCGTTTTTTACAAAATATCTAAGGCTAACCAAAATGTGAGTGCTACCACCTTCTTTAATCTAATTTTTTAAAATACAAATTTAAACTCAATGTTTTTTTAATTCAAACAGCAATGTTTAAATTTGAACAATGTTTTAAATGGTTTTCGATTCAAAATTTGAACAGCAACCGCACAGCAATGTTTCGAGCAAAAAGAGTTCATTTAGTGTATTTCCGATTTAAAATCAAGTATTTTACCCAAAACAAACTATCATCTTTGCAATAAGGGGAGAGCTCCCCCCTCACACCTTGGGCCTTATTGTACCCGCGCTGTAAATTCTCTTACGCAAACTACTTTCAGTTGTGCTTCAAATGTAATAATTTTGTAAACGTAAATGTTTCGTAAAAATTATGGTGGCTTTTAGCATTAGTATTGTGTATGAATCACCACAGTAGGTTAGTAAGTCTTTCCCCATTGATTTCAATTTATGGATACTGTCGAATCAGATTTTGAATATCATTTCGCTTCGACATTCGATTCGAGGCGCGTTAGAGGATATATGTGTTTGAGTTAGTTCGTTGAAAGCTTGTGAAAAGTTTGTGTTCAAACAGTTCGTGGTAACGAACTGTAGTAAGGAGCGACCCGGCTCAATAGTAACCAAAACTCTAAAAAATGGAATTTTGATACCAATAGCTATATCAAAAGAATCGCATTTCAATGCTGGTTTTAAATATATAAGTTTCATCAAGTTTAGTCTTACCCATCAAAAGTTACGAGCCTGAGAAAATTTGCGTTATTTAAGAAAATAGGGGGAAACGCCCCCTAAAAGTCATAGAATCTTAACGAAAATCACGCCATCAGATTCAGCGTATCAGAGAACCCTATTGTAGAAGTTTCGAGCTCCTATCTACAAAAATGTGGAATTTTGCATTTTTTGCCAGAAGGCAGATCACGGATGCGTGTTTATTTGTTTATTTGTTTTTTTGTTTTTTTGTTTTTTTTTTTCCCCAGGGGTGATCGTATCGACCCAGTTGTCCTAGAATGTTGCAAGAGGGCTCATTCTAACGGAAATGAAAAGTTCTAGTGCCCTTTTTAAGTGACCAAACAAATTGGAGGGCATCTAGGCCCCCTCCCACGCTAATTATTTTCCCAAAGTCAACGGATCAAAATTCTGAGATAGCCATTTTATTCAGCGTAGTCGAAAAACCTTATAACTATGTCTTTGGGGACGACTTACTCCCCCACAGTCCCCGTGGGAGGGGCAACAAGTTACAAACTTTGACCTGTGCTTACATATAGTAATGGTTATTGGGAAGTATACAGGCGTTTTCAGGAGGATTTTTTTGGTCTGGGGGAGGGGTTGAGAAGAGGGGGATATGCTGGGGGAACTTTCCTTCGAGAATTTGTAATGGGAGAAGAAAATTTCCATGAAGGGAGAGCAGGATTTACTAGCATTATTTAAAAAAAAAACAATTAAAAAATAAAAGTGAAAAAGCTTTTTCAGCTGGAAGTAAGGAACAGCAATAAAACTTAAAACAAACAGAAATTATTACCCATATGAGGGGCTCACCTCCTTCTAATACCTCGCTCTTTACGCTAAAGTATTTTCGGTAATTTCAACTACTTATTCTACGGCTTTTGTGATTCAGGGGGTCATTCTTAATGAATTGGGATAAAATTTAAGCTTTAGTGTAAAGAGCGAGGTACTGACGATGGGGCGAATCCCCTCATATATGTAATAAAAACATGAGAATACAAAAGTTCTTTACGTAAGCTAATTTATAAGTTACGTAAATCTTTTACCAATAAAAAGATTCGTAAAAAATTAAAAGTTCTAGTTGCCTTTTTAATTAACCAAAAAATCGGGGGGCAACTAGGCTTCGTCCCCCGCTCTTTTTTTCTCAAAATCATTCGATCAAAATTATGAGAAAGCCATTGAGCCAAAAAAAAAATATGCAAATTTCGTTTTGATTATTCCTCTGCGGAGAGCCAAAATCAAAACATGCATTGATTCAAAAACGTTCAGAAATTAAATAAAAAAAACAAGTTTTTTCAACTGAAAGTAAGGAGTGACATCAAAACTTAAAACGCACAGAAATTACTTCGTATATGAAAGAGGCTGCTTCCTCATCAACGCCCCGCTCTTTACGCTAAAGTTTTTTACTGTTTTAGAAAGAAGAATTGAGAGAAAGAGTCAAACTTTAGCGTAAAGAGCGGGGCGTTGATGAGGAAGCAGCCTCTTTCATATACGAAGTAATTTCTGTGCGTTTTAAGTTTTGATGTCACTCCTTACTTTCAGTTGAAAAAACTTGTTTTTTTTATTTAATTAATCTGTAAGGATGGTTTCCTTATTTCAAGCGTAGATGAGAAAAGAGGTGAATTACAATGTTATTTTTACGCAAGACTATAGCCTAGAGTTCGTCTATAATTTTTTTAATTTTTTCAATCGCACTTTCAACCGCTATCAGAGGCCACGCTATACTGTTATCAAACAGTTCGTGGTAACGAACTGTAGTAAGGAGCGACCCGGCTCAATAGTAACCAAAACTCTAAAAAATGGAATTTTGATACCATTAGCTACATCAAAAGAATCGCATTTTAATGCTGGTTTTAAATATATAAGTTTCATCAAGTTTAGTCTTACCCATCAAAAGTTACGAGCCTGAGAAAATTTGCGTTATTTTAGAAAATAGGGGGAAACGCCCCCTAAAAGTCATAGAATCTTAACGAAAATCACACCATCAGATTCAGCGTATCAGAGAACCCTACTGTAGAAGTTTCGAGCTCCTATCTACAAAAATGTGGAATTTTGCATTTTTTGCCAGAAGGCAGATCACGGATGCGTGTTTATTTGTTTATTTGTTTTTTTGTTTTTTTGTTTTTTTTTTTTCCCCAGGGGTGATCGTACCGACCCAGTTGTCCTAGAATGTTGCAAGAGGGCTCATTCTAACGGAAATGAAAAGTTCTAGTGCCCTTTTTAAGTGACCAAAAAAATTGGAGGGCACCTAGGCCCCCTCCCACGCTAATTATTTTCCCAAAGTCAACGGATCAAAATTCTGAGATAGCCATTTTATTCAGCGTAGTCGAAAAACCTTATAACTATGTCTTTGGGGACGACTTACTCCCCCACAGTCCCCGTGGGAGGGGCAACAAGTTACAAACTTTGACCTGTGCTTACATATAGTAATGGTTATTGGGAAGTATACAGGCGTTTTCAGAAGGATTTTTTTGGTTTGGGGGAGGGGTTGAGAAGAGGGGGATATGCTAGGGGAACTTTCCTTCGAGAATTTGTAATGGGAGAAGAAAATTTCCATGAAGGGAGAGCAGGATTTACTAGCATTATTTAAAAAAAAACAATTAAAAAATAAAAGTGAAAAAGCTTTTTCAGCTGGAAGTAAGGAACAGCAATAAAACTTAAAACAAACAGAAATTATTACCCATATGAGGGGCTCACCTCCTTCTAATACCTCGCTCTTTACGCTAAAGTATTTTCGGTAATTTCAACTACTTATTCTACGGCTTTTGTGATTCAGGGGGTCATTCTTAATGAATTGGGATAAAATTTAAGCTTTAGTGTAAAGAGCGAGGTACTGACGATGGGGCGATTCCCCTCATATATGTAATAAAAACATGAGAATACAAAAGTTCTTTACGTAAGCTAATTTATAAGTTACGTAAATCTTTTACCAATAAAAAGATTCGTAAAAAATTAAAAGTTCTAGTTGCCTTTTTAATTAACCAAAAAATCGGGGGGCAACTAGGCTTCGTCCCCCGCTCTTTTTTTCTCAAAATCATTCGATCAAAATTATGAGAAAGCCATTGAGCCAAAAAAAAAAAAAAAATATGCAAATTTCGTTTTGATTATTCCTTTGCGGAGAGCCAAAATCAAAACATGCATTGATTCAAAAACGTTCAGAAATTAAATAAAAAAAACAAGTTTTTTCAACTGAAAGTAAGGAGTGACATCAAAACTTAAAACGCACAGAAATTACTTCGTATATGAAAGAGGCTGCTTCCTCATCAACGCCCCGCTCTTTACGCTAAAGTTTTTTACTGTTTTAGAAAGAAGAATTGAGAGAAAGAGTCAAACTTTAGCGTAAAGAGCGGGGCGTTGATGAGGAAGCAGCCTCTTTCATATACGAAGTAATTTCTGTGCGTTTTAAGTTTTGATGTCACTCCTTACTTTCAGTTGAAAAAACTTGTTTTTTTTATTTAAATCTATACTAAAGGCCGTACGGCTCCAAAGTTTTATTAATTTATTTTTCTAGAGACACTTCATACGGAAGGGGTGTCCATATAAACTTCGGAGGGGGATCATTTGATTGGAAATCAGAAGTTTTAGTGCCCTTTTTAACATCAAAAGTGACCAGAGTGAGTCAAAAGTGGTCCATGTCTTTTTCCCTGAAATGCATATGATAAAAATTTTGAAATAACCCTTTTGTTAAAAATAATTAAAAGATCAGATAACAAAACTTCATTGTCGATAAAGATCTCCCAGGGCTCGGGGCAAGCGTTATAAGTTATGCCCTGGGGGCATATATGGTTCTTATCGAAGGGATGCTCGTATAAACTTCAAACAGGGCTCATTTGATTGGAAATCGAAAGTTCTGGCTCATCCTCTAAGAGTCAAAATCAAGATCGGATGGCAACTAGCCCCCTAGCCCCCAATACCGTTTTTCCCAAACCCATCCGATAAAAATTTTTAGAAAGTTATTTTGTCAAAAATTGTTTAAACTTTTTAAAACTGTTTAAACTAGTTAAAAAAGATAAATAAATTTTTTAGAATATAAGGTACATTCTTTATTGGGACAACTCTACAAATATGTAACTATAAAATAAAATCAAGCTGCCTTTTTTTTCTATGGGCTAGTTTCTCCAAAACTTCTTCTGCATTGACTGGAACATATCTGTATACGGATAATAATGCCAATCTATTAAGCTATTCCTGACCTGAGGCATTTCTAGCACAAAATTTCACTCTTTTAAGGGTAGACAAAGAAAGCTCGCACATAGCCGTAGTGACGGGAATAGTTGCACCAATCTTCAAAAATCGAGGTGGGGTGGGAAAGATGTTCGCTCTTTACGCTAAAGTTTGACTCTTTCTCTCAACTCTACTTTTTAAAACAGTTAAAAACTTTTGCATAAAAAGCGGGGCTTTGAGGAGGGAACAGCCCCTTTTATATGCGGAGTAGTTTCTGTTCGTTTTGAGTTTTAATATCGCTCCTAACTTTCAGTTAAAAGAACTTGCTTTTTTTCAATTTCTGAATGTTTTTGAATTGATGCATGTTTTGATTTTGGCTCTCCACAAATGAATAATTAAAACGAAATTTACATATTAATTTCCTTTTATGGCTAAATGACTTTCTCATAGTTTATTCGGACGATTTTGACAAAACAGGAGTGGGAGAGCAGGCCTAGTTACCCTCTAATTTTTTGGTTATTGAAAAAGGCAACTAGAACTTTTAATTTTTTTACGAAAATTTTTATTAGTAAAAATATACGTAACTTATAAATTAACTCACATAACTCCCATGTTTTTATTACGTATATAAGGGGGTTCACCCCCTCGTCAACCTCTTCGTTCTTTAAACTAAAGCTTAAATTTTGTCCCAATTCCTTAAGCATGACCCCTCAATCACAAAGACCGTAGAATAAATACTGGAAATTAATAAAATTACTTTAGCGTAATGAGCGAGGTGTTAGGGGAAGGTGAACCCCTCATATGCGTAATAATTTCTGTTCGTTTTAAGTTTTAATGCTGCTCCTTAATTTCAGTTGAAAAAAGTTTTTCACGTTTATTTTTTCATTGATCTTAAAAAAAATGCCAAAAAATCCTGCGTCCCCTTCATGAAAATTTTTCTTCCCCCGTGACAAATTCCTTCATGGAAAGTTTTCCCCGCATAAACCTCTCCCCTCAACCCCTCCCCCACCCCAACAAAAAAATTCCCCCTGCAAGTGTCTGTACACTTCCCAATAACCATTACTATATGCAATTAAATAAAAAAAAACAAGTTTTTTCAACTAAAAGTAAGGAGCGACATTAAAACTTAAAACGAACAGAAATTACTTCGTATATGAAAGGGGCTGCTTCCTCATCAACGCCCCGCTCTTTACGCTATAGTTTGACTCTTTCTCTCAACTCTTCTTTTCAAAACAGTAAAAAACTTTAGCGTAAAGACCGGGGCGTTGATGAGGAAGCAGCCCCTTTCATATACGAAGTAATTTCTGTTCGTTTTAAGTTTTAATGTCGCTCCTTACTTTCAGTTGAAAAAACTTGTTTTTTTTTATTAAATTTCTGAACATTTTTGAATCAATGCATGTTTTGATTTTGGCTCTCCGCAGAGAAATAATTAAAACGAAATTTGCATTTTTTTTTTTTTTTTTTGGCTAAATGGCTTTCTCATAATTTTGATCGAATGATTTTGAGAAAAAAGAGCGGAGGAGGAAGCCTAATTTCCATCCAATTTTTTGGTTAGTAAAAAAGGCAACTAGAACTTGTAATTTTTTACGAATCTTTTTATTAGTAAAAGATATACGTAACTTATAAACTAGCTTACGTAAAGAATTTTTATTCTCATGTTTTTATTACACATATGAGAGGGTTCGCCCCCTCGTCAGTACCTCTCTCTTTACACTAAATCTTAAATTTTGGCCCAATTCATTAAGAATGACCCCTAAATCACAAAAGCCGTAGAATAAATAGTTGACATTACTAAAAATACTTTAGCGTAAAGAGCGAGGTATTAGGAGGAGGTGAGCCCCTCATATGGGTAATAATTTCTGTTCGTTTTAAGTTTTAATGCTGCTCCTTACTTCCAGCTGAAAAAACTTTTTCATATTTATTTTTTCATTGTTTTTTTTTTTAAATAATGCTAGTAAATCCTGCGCTCCCTTCATGGAAATTTTCTTCCCCCATGTCAAATTCCTCGATGGAAAGTTCCCCCAGTATATCCCCCTCTTTTAAACCCCTCCCCCAACCAAAACATCCTCCTGAAAACACCTGTACACTTCCCAATAACCATTACTATATGTAAGCACTGGTTAAAGTTTGTAACTTGTAGCCCCTCCCGCGGGGACTGTGGAGGAGTAAGTCGTCCCCAAAGACATAGTTATAAGCTTTTGGACTACGCTGAATAAAATGGCTGTCTCAGAATTTTGATCCGTTGACTTTGAAAAAATAATTAGCGTGGGAGGGGGCCTAGGTGCTCTCCAATTTTTTTGGTCACTTAAAAAGGGTACTAGAACTTTTCATTTCCGTTAGAATGAGCCCTCTCGCAACATTCTAGGACAACTGGGTCGATACGATCACCCCTGGGAAAAAGAAAAAAAGAAAAAAGAAAAAAAAACAAACAAATAAACACGCATCCGTGATCTGCCTTCTGGCAAAAAATACAAAGTTCCACATTTTTGTAGATAGGAGCTTGAAACTTCTACAGTAGGGTTCTCTGATACGCTGAAGCTGATGGTGTAATTTTTGTTAAGATACTATGACTTTTAGGGGGTGTTCCCCTATTTTCTAAAATAACACAAATTTTCTCAGGCTCGTAACTTTTGGTGCGTAAGACTAAACTTGATGAAACTTATATATTTAAAATCAGCATTAAAATGCGATTCTTTTGATGTAGCTATTGGTATCAAAATTCCATTTTTTAGAGTTGTGGTTTCTATTGAGCCGGGTCGCTCCTTACTACAGTTTGTTACCACGAACTGTTTGATTACTGGTCAAAGTATGTAACTTGCAGCCCCTCCCACGGGGACTGTAGGGGAGTAAGTCGTCCCAAAACATATTTATTGGGTTTTTTGACTATGTTGAATAAAACGGCTATCTCAGGATTTTGATCCGGTGACTTTGGGAAAAAATGAGCGTGGGAGGGGGCCTGGGTGCCCTCCAATTTTTTAGGTCGCTTAAAAAGGACGCTAGAACTTTTAATTTACATTAGAATAAGCCCTCTGACGACATTCTGGGACCACTGAGTCGATGCGATCACCCCTCGACAAAAAACAACAACAAAAAACAAAAAAAAAAACAACAAAAAAAAAAACAAATAAACACGCATCCGTGATCTGTCTTGTGGTAAAAAATGAAATGTTCCACATTTTTGTAGATATGAGCTTGAAACTTCTACTGTCGGGATCTATGATACGCTGAATCTGATAGTTATATTTTCGTTAACATTCTACGACTTTTAAGGGGTGTTTCCCCCTATTTTCTAAAATAAGGCAAATTTTCTCATGCTCGTAACTTTTGATGGGTAAGTTTGAACTTAATAAAATTTATATATTTAAAATCAGTATAAAAATGCAATTCTTTTGATGCAACTATTGTTACAAAAATTCTTTTTTTTGGAGTTTCGGCCACTATTGAGCCGACTCGCTCCTTACTACGGTCCGTTATCACCAACTGTTTGATACAAGATATTTAGTTTCTGATTGCAAAGATGTCGACAAATTGTGTGACAGACTAAAAACTTTACTGACAATAAGCATAGCTGCAAACAAAACTGCATGTCTCAAAAGCAGATAGCAAAGAACAAAGAATAAGCTTTGCTTGAAGATTCAGAATCTGAATCAGGGTGTTCCTGAATTTTCCTCATAGTGCATATAAGGTTTTTATCAAACAACAAAGGTCTTCTTTCAACCCAATGTTTCCTTTTGAAAAAGTCTATAATTGTTGATCTTCGTTTTGATATCATGGATGATATATTATCCTTTTGTATTAGCCAAGATCTATAAGAATGTAGAGGTTTACCGATTTTCGGGGCAGGGGGATTTATCCCCATTATCCCCCTGGTTTGTCCCCTGGTTGGTCGTATTTTCATACACGGCACATGTGACTGAAAATTAAAAGTTCTTGTTGCTTTTTTATGAGTCAAAAGGGTCCAGAGGGCATCTACACCCCCCTACACACCATTGTGTCTGCAAATGTATCTGATCAAAATTTTGAGATAGCCAGGTTGTTTGAAATAGTCCAACGATCAGATAATAGCTATTTTGGGGTCAATATAATCCCCACCCCCCCATAGAGCCCGGGGGAAGGATTACAATTTGCCCTGGGGGCATATAAAATTTTTATGGAAAAATGGATAAACTGATAATCCCAATTCCCTTTTTAAGAGTCAAAAGTGATCTAATGGCAACTAGCCCCCTTCCCAGAACCTGGGACGAGTGTTGTAAACTATGTATAAGGTTTTTATGGAAGGGATGGTCATATATACTTCGGAGGGGGCTCATTCGATTGTAAATTTGAATTTTTAAAGCTTTTTAAGAGTTGAGAGTGATCAAAGTGTAAATAGTTCCCCTAGGTCCTTTTTTCCCAAATGCATCCGATCAAAATCTTTAGATCGCCATTTTATTCAAAATAGTTTAAAGACCAAATAACACAAACTCAGGGTCGATACAACCCTCCAGAGCCCAGGGGAAGTGTCATAAGCTATCCCTCGGGGGCAGATAAGGTTTTGTGTAAAGGGTGGTCGTATAAACATCATAGAGGCTCATTTCATTGGAAATATGAAGTTCTTTCAAGAGTCATTCAAGAGTCAGTCAAAGTTTGTAAAAGTCATCAAAAGTGATCGGTCGGCACATACCCCTTAGCCACACCGTCCTCTCCCCAAATGCATCTGACCAAAATCTTGAGATAGCCATTTCATTTAAAATAGTCTAATGATCGGATGGCAAAAAGTTCAGAATCAAAATATCCCCTCCCCTTCCAAAATCAGGGGGAAGGGTTGTAACTTGAGCCCGGGGCAAAAAGTTTTTTGGAAGAGGCGGTCGTATAAATTTCGAATGGGACTCAAATGATTAGAAATAAAATTTCTAGTTCCTCTTTTAATAGTCAAAATTGATCTGACGGCAAATAGCCTCTGGAGCTCAGGGGCAAGTGTTTTATGTTAAATCCTGGGGGCATATAAGGCTCTTATGCGAGGGTTTTGAAAAAACTCAAAGAACAGATATGTCTGACCCCCACCTAAACTAAAAAAAAAAAAACTTATGAACGCTATTTTATTCCAAAACTTAAGGGACCTTACCCCTGGCAATTTCTACTTGCCCCCCCCCAAAAAAGAATTGTTAATCATATTTTATTCCATAAATTATGGTGACTCGTCCCTGGCTATCCATTAACCGACCATGACCTTCAAAAAACAACATCTAATTAACAATATTTATTTCAAATCATATGGGAGCTGACTCCTGGTCATCCATGGCCCGATACCCCTCCCTCCCCAAAAAATTTCAAGGATCGAGAAATAACGGGAGCGGGCCCCGGCCCATCTTCCATGGCCCAACCCTCCCCCAAAAGAAAAACATATTAAAAAATGTTATTCCATAGGTCATGGGAGCTGACCCCTGGCCTTCCTTCCACAGCCTCCCCTCCACCCAAAAAAAACTTATTAACGAAATTCTATTGTCAAAATTACGGGAAATCAGTTTATTAGCTCTTTCCAAAACAGTTCAAGACAACCCAAATTCTTCACTACAAAAAAATAGTTTGGTCGGTTTCCCTAACGGTAAATGCATAAGGCCTATTGCATATTTGACGCTTTACTAAAATGAATTACATCACAAATATTTTCTTTGGACTTATTACAACATTGAAAATAAAATGAAAATACAGTGAAACCAGAACAGGAACCACTACTGGCCCGACTAAGCCCTGCGGCTTTAACTATTCCCGAAGTTTTTGGCGATTTCTCCAAAAATTTTGCTAAAACGGAGCGGCAAAAACACTTGGACGTAGAAGTGTCAAAGCTTTAAAGCACAAATGACGCATTAGGTTTTAGACTTTTACAGTAAGAAAAGGAGGCAAAACCGAAACTCTTGTCTGTAGTGATTTTTGTTCGTTTGAAGATTGATTTGCATTCTCAATTTAAGTTTCACTCGTTTTGAGATTTATTTATTTATCGATATAAGTACATGATTATTTGCTATGATTGTCTATTTAATTTATGCTCGTCTTGGGTTTCATTTATACTTCAATAGCAAAATGTTTTTGCTCATTTTAAGCTTGATTTTGATATTTAATTCAAACTTGACTTGTTTTAAGATTTCTTTATTCATTTATATTAGTACCTGTTTTTTGTTTGTTTGCTATGATTGTTTTTTAATTTCTGTTCCTTTTGGGTTCCATTTGTTTTTTAATTGTAATTTCTCGTCGTTTTGAGTTTGAATTATGTGAATATTACAGGAATTATTTCTGCTGATCTTAAGTTTTATATGACCTTTACTTTTCTTTAAAAACTTTTTTTGGAAGGTCTCTTTTAATTAATTGTAATTGAAGAGAAAATTTCCCATTTACAGGGCTATAAACCCTTGAAAAATTTACCTACCGCCACTATATATGAAGGAAAGATTTGTTTTTTGATGCCCAGTGGTAGTTCATTATTACCCTATTAAACAAACTTAGATTGTAAACTTTTCTTACACCTAAAAAAAATACCGATATTTGAAATAATGCATAGTGGAATAGGTCGCATTCTAGTTGGTAAATTGAAACTCACTAGTGTTAGACAGTAGACTTGAACCTGAATCCAAATTCTAATATAATTATCTGGTAGTTTTGTTTAAAATCATATTCATCTTTAAAACTCTTTTTGATTCTTCTAAAGAGAAATCAATTGATATAGACATTTGTACCAAGAAAGAGCTTGGTGCTGGATCCATGTTCTTCTACCCTGGTTTTAAAGTCCCTTCGAAAACTAACCTCTCTCTCTGTATGACCATTACCCTTATGATTTATGACTAATCCCCTTTTTTCTCCAATAGAGTCAAGAAATTCCGAGAATAATCGTGAAAAATAACTGCATTAAAATGATTCTAATAGGTTAGGAATAAATACAGGCCAGGATGTACACATAGACCTAGGCCTAGGGGCAAACAATGCTGAAGAGCGCAAAAAAACCACTGAGCAATTTTTTTTCTTAACAAAATCTGGACTGATGTGATTTATCCTCAAAGCACCACGTACACTTTGCTTCTGCACTGCCTATTCACAGGAAGTTGAATTTTAAAACAATTAATTAAAAAAAACAAGTTTTTTTAATGGGAAGTAGGGAGCGACATTAAAACTTAAAACGAACAGAAATGACTTCTTATGTGAAAGGGGCTGCTTCCTCATCAACGCCCCGCTCTTTACGCTAAAGTTTGACTCTTTCTCTTAATCCTAATTTTTAAAACAGTAAAAAAAAATTTAGCGTATCTTCTTACACAGTGACTATCTTCGGTGATGAGGGATTGTTGCATTTTGCTAGTGATAGTGGTGTAAAAGTTTTCCCTACTTTACTCTCTGTAAATTGGGACTTTCTCTGTGTTCTCTTCCTTAGATTCTTATGGTAGAAATAAACATCGAAGCATGTGACAGGAACTGGCCTATTTTAATCTGTCAGCTACTGCAAATACTCAGTGTATTCAAATGTAGTCATCTAGGAAATGGGCAATTGAAAGAACTTGAGAATTTGATTATTTATCTAACACGGAAAAGCATTTTTTCGGAGTTTACAGTGGGTTTACCTATTATTGGCTTTTGGCGCATTTGAGGATACGAAAAATTCGGTTAAATGTCGGCTACGGAGGGAGCCGTGTAAGCAATAATATGCTGTTAGAGGAGGATTCTCTTCAAGGACGAGGCATCAGAAACTTGTTAAATTTATTTTATTTTTTTCGTCTCCCCGCCGTCCTTAACCTTGGCAAGGGAACCAATATATTTTGGACAAACCAATATTTAAAATTCCCGCCTTTGTATCTTTATTTAAATAATTGACACACTTTTTATTTCGCCGAGCATACCGTTTAATTTCCTCTTGCCTTCCCGAAACAATCCTTTAAACTTCCAACTTTGTCCCCTGTCTTTCCTGAGATTATGCTATTTTTATTGTCTAGGTGAATGTAGGCCTATAGTCTTTACATTTAGGTCACTAAATAACCTTCAACGGATTCAAAATTCTACTGTAGCTAATAGTGCCAAAACTTCTAGGTAAATCAGAAATACACATTGGATTTCCCTCACATCCTCTTCTTCTAAGCATAAAATATTTAGTCTCCTTGTCTCTTCCTCCTCAACCTGGTCTAATATTTTATGTAGACCACACTCCTGGAGTCCCGGGGATTATAGGTCCACCTTCCTCCTTCCCCCAGAATTCCTTGAAATTTTTTAACTCTAATCCCCAAGGCGTCCCGAAGCAATGCAAATATGCTATTTTAATAGTCTGGGTATGCATGGTTTATTTAGAGTGTGTCACTACTTCATCGGAGATACATTTTAGTCCAACAGGGGTAGACCAAACTTTTAGATCCTTACCCCTTCCCACTCCCTCGTGTCAAGATTTGACGTCCGCTTGGCCCCTAATAAACTACTGATAAATTTCACTTCTTCCCGAAAGCCGTTCCAAGGGTATTGCACATACGAATTTAGACATTTGTTTAGTGTTTTACTTTTCTTTAGAAAGAAAATTGTAGTTATTCTGAAGTTTCTCTTAATATTATATCACAATTCATAAATTAAAGAGATTACTTAGGTAATCAATCCACTACAAGACATAAGGCTCCTTACGACGCCTGGAACCTGGTACAACTTTTTACTTCCCCATCTACCCCAAAGCAATACAAAAATTACATTTCTATATCTAAATTTGTGGCTAATTAATTGGTAATTTTCATGACTAATGCTAATTAAATACCTTTTAAGTATAGGATTTACTTGCAACTTAACACATTTGAAACCTAGCCGAAAATCCCCCCCCCTAGATTTAAATTCCAGGCTATGGTCTGCTATAGGGTATATCCCTGCTTCTTACTGCTGAAAAAATTACTAGGGTATGCAACAATCTTTTAGTTATAGTAGCCACGATGAATAATAAATAAACAGAAAATGATTATATCCTCATTATAGGTCTTATTTCCAAATGAAGGTGACATTAACCGCCAGAATTTGCTAGAAGAGGAAAAAGCTACTGCTTTTAACTTCCAGTCATTTTGGAATTTTGATGGGGTTCTAAAGTATTCACCACTTTTCTATGGATTCTACACTAACAATTCAATCCGGTTTTACAAGCTACCGCTTGCTTACTTCCTTTCAGGAGTTTTACTTTTCGTTTATAGCTACTTTGTCATTCTTCGAAAGTAAGTCAAATCCTCATATTCTGTGGCCAATTCCAATTGTCATAAAGTCTAGTTAAGGAAAAAATCTGTGAAAAAAACAACAGGTTTTTGAAAATAAAAAATGATCAATTCTCAGGATAGTAGACATTTTGCTTCTCATTATAGCGAAATCTTAAGGATTCATTTATTTTGACCTTGGGAGAGAAGAGAATCTTCAGCATAGATCCTTGAAGCTTAAGTTAACTTAATGCTTAGAGAGAAATTCTATACTTCTTACTTACGAAGAAAGTGCAATTGATCCCTATGTTAGTTATGACGATCCTAAATTGAAATTAAATAAAAAAACAAGTTTTTTTAAATGAAAGTAAGGAGCGACATTAAAACTTAAAACAAACAAATTTGAAATTTGCATATTAATTCTTTTTTTGGCTAAATGGCTTTCTCTTAGTTTTGATCAGACGATTTTGAGAAATAAGGGGTGGGGAAGGAGGTTTAGTTGCCCTCCAATTTTTCGGTTACTTAAAAAGGCAACTAGACCTTTTATTTTTAACGAACGTTTTTATTAGTAAAAAAAAATACGTAACTTAAGAATTAACTTACGTAACAAACTTTTATATTCTTATATTTTTGATTATATATATGAGGGGGTTGGTCCCCTCGTTAATACCTCGCTCTTCACACTAAATCTTGTTTTATCCCAATTCTTTAAGAATGACCCCTGAATCAGAAAGGCCGTAGAATAAATAGTTGAAATTATTTAAAAAAATTTTAGCATAAAGAGCGAAGTATTTATCTCCTCCTAAATACCTCGCTCTTTATGCTAGAGTATTTTTAGAACCCCTCATATGCGTAATAATCTCTGTTCGTTTTAAGCTTTAATGCTTCTCCTTACTTTCAATTGAAAAAACTTTTTCATGTTTACATTTTCATTGTTTTTTTTTATAGTAATGCTAGAAAGTCCTGCGCCCTTTTCATTGAATTTCTCTTCCCCCATGAAATATTCCTCCAAGGAAAGATCCTCCCATATAGCCCCCTCCCCTGAACCCCACACCCAAACCAAAAAAAAATCCCCCTGATAACGTCGGTACACTTCCCAGTAACCATTAACCTACTGTATGTAAACATTGGTCAAAGTTTGTAAATTGCAGCCCCTCCCCCAGGGACTGTGGGGGGGTAAGTCATCCCCAAAGACATAGTTATTATAGTTTTCGACTATGCGGAACAAAATGGCTATCTCAAAATTTTGATCCGTTGACTTTGGAGAAAAATGAGCGTGGGAGGGGGCCTAGGTGCCCTCCAATTTTTTTGGTCACTTAAAAAGGGCACTAGAACTTTTCATTTCCGTTAGAATGAGCCCTTTTGCAACACTCTAGGACCACTTGGTCGATACGATGACCCCTGGGAAAAAAAAAAACAACAAAAAAACAAATAAACACGCACCCGTGATTTGTCTTCTGGCAAAAAAAACGAAATTCCACATTTTTGTAGATTGGACCTTGTAATTTTTTCTATATGGTTCTCTGATACGCTGAATGCGATGGTGTAATTTTCATTAAGACCCTATGACTTTTAGGGGGTGTTACCCCCTATTTTCCAAAATAAGGCAAATTTTCTCAGGCACGTAACTTTTGATGACAAAGACTAAATTTGATGAAACTTATATATTTAAAATCAGCATAAAAATCCGATTCTTTTGATATATCTTTTAGCATCGAAATTCCGTTTTTTAGAGTTTCGTTTACTATTGAGCCGGGTCGCTCCTCGTTACCACGAACTGTTTGATAGCGATACAAAATTTTGAGCGAAAACGTGATTCTTGCTAATCTGGATATAAATTTGCCTATTATAGTAAATAGCAAAATGTCTAAAAAACCAAATTAGCCACTTTATATTTTTTTTTCAAAATTATTTTAGCTTACGCAAAGCAATTCCTTTCGAAGAAGAGGGGGACAAGACTGAAAAATATTATTTTTATTCCCCCTCCCGTTTCTTACAAAAAAGTCACGTATTTTAGTATATTTATTACAAATATGTATTACCAGGCACGCGTTAAGAAATATATTTTTTGGTTTGCAAAGTTTGTCAACCCTTCTCCTGCGAAAAGACAAAAGACGGACAAATTTTACTTAGAAATAGCTTGCAAAAAAAAAATGAATACGAATATTCAATGCCTGAATATGGCCTTTATCTGTATCCCAAATGGCACAATATTACTTTTTTGATTTTATTTTTTATCAACCATATCTTATTATTAATTATAATGGCTAGAAAACAAAACGGTGATAGGACGAAATCTTGTTGAGTTTCATAGAGCTCTTGCTTATCAGGCAATTCCTAAGGTTAGCGCACCTGATTATTCCAGTTCTAAACTTGTAGAATCAAGTTTGCTTGACGTAGATTGTAAGCTCCACCAGCTTACAAAAAAATTTGAAATCATTCAAATGAATATGATTAAGAAACAATAAAAGTAAATAGAAGTTGAATAAATCATTATTTAAAATGATTTTAAAATGCTGATGACAATGGCAGGAAACATGCTGCATATTGTAAGGCAAGAATTTTGTTGTTTTAGAATTGTGTTGCGAGAGCAACAGTTTGGTTTTGTCCCTTTTTTTGTTTTTTTTTTCCTATGCCACCGATCTCGGCTTATCCCCGGAAACTGGTAAGGGTCTAACCTGTGCGGTTTTAACGGAAAGTGTGGACCTCAGGCCGGATTAATGAATATAACATTACATTTTGGAAAGCTTCGCAGAACTCTTGCCTGGGGCCAAAAAGGATGGTTTTTGCTTGTCCACAAGCCAGAGCCTATGGTGTGCGAAGTAAAGTGAGGTTATATAGCCTACGTCAGAGAGGAGTACCTGAAGTTGTGCAGTCATGCTTTCGTTTCATCAAACCATGTTTCTGCTTTCGAGTGGAAAGCTTCGTTCTAGCAGGCAAGCAGGCAGGCACCACTTTCAAATTGAAGATGGACTAAATTCTATAAGTGTTAAATATATGCGGCAGTCACCCGGCCCCACGGCCAATATATCTTCTTTGAGTGATAAATAGAAACATTTACAGAATCAAAGATGTGACATTTTCCCCCGGGTCCGAAAGAATCTATTGTTTCTACCAATTTCTGTTCGTGATTTCATCTGAGTTTATCATTCGGTTTTTTGGACTTGGGATCGCGGTAGAGAAATGGTATCAGATGTACCTAATAAACTTTAAAAGTTCTCTCATTGCTAAAGAAATTGGAGCTTATCCTTTTTCTCCTTTCTAAGTGGTGACGTTAGAAAGCTGGCCTATGGCAAAAAAATTAACTTTTGAACTAAGACAGATAGAATTTTTTTCAAAGGCAATCAATAGCTCTTGATGAGCTAATCAAGTATATGACATCCATTTTTTGGTACAAAAATTCCTTCATGAGGTATACCAGTTTGACAGTTTCAAGGGATTGACAAATTCAGTAGTAAGGTACACACTGAAACGAAATCTAGGCCGATACAAATTGTGAGACATATAGAGGACTTGTAAGCAACAGTCGGCTGTTAAGTAATAATCACCTTCGGCAATCAGGGGTTGGCAACTTTTGCTAGTTGGTGTATCTATTATTTGTTTCCAGTGTATTTGATGGTAAAGCCAATTTGGTTCCTCTGGTAAGACATGTAGTGGACTTTTAAGTAATAATCTGCTGTTAGGCAGCAGTCAACTTCAGCGATGAGGGGTTTGCAACTATGCTAGTTGGTGTACCTATATATTTGTTTCCAGTGAACTTGATGCCTATCACGGGAGAGGGACTTGTAAGTAAGAATCGGTTCACTTTGGGCGAGAAAAGGCTGTTAGCTCATAATCATCTTCAGCAATGAGGGGTTTGCCACTTTTGCTAGTTGGTGTACCTATTATTTGTTTCCGGTGTATTTGATGGTTAAACCAAATTGGTTCCAGTGGTAAGACATGCAGGGGACTTGTAAGTAATGATCAGCTGTTGGGCTACAATCATCTTCAGCGATCAGGGGTTTACAACGTTTGCTAGTTGGTGTACCCATTTATTTGTTTCCGGTGAACATGATGTCTATCACGGAAGAGGGACTTGTTAGTAAGAATCTGTTCACTTTGGGCAAGAAATTTGTGCAAATTGGAGCACATTGAATTCGTTCTCTTTAAACTTGACAGAATTAAGTGTTTACGCAACGGGTAAAAACAATAACATAAAACAATGAGGCAGTTTCGTAATAATTAGTGTCACCTATGGTACTTTAATATGAAAGTTACAGATAGCTTTATAATACCAACTAGATTATATAAGATACTGTTCCAAGTTTCATCTGTCACGATGTCTACGATTGAAAAGAATAAAGTTCAACTGGCTGCAAAGTCAATTTAGTCCCTTCTTTCGATATTATTTTGTAGTTGTTGTTTTTTCAACGCTGAAGAATAGCCTTTGGTCGTGTGATAACTGATTGCGTTCTTGTTTGAACATATAGTTTTGAAAAATTCAATAGGCTGGCAACTTCATCATTTAACTATAATGAAGAAACAAGCACAAACGAGAATGTAAAGCAATGAGATAGTTTCGTAATAATTAATAGAGTGCCATCTATGGTAATAGAGTGCCATTTTTGATCCTGAAAAGTTAGGGATAGCTTTATAATACCAACTAGATTATATAAGATACTAGCTGTTGGGGTGGCGCTTCGCGCCACCCCAATACCTAGTTGGTGGGGGCGCTTCGCGCCCCCCCCAAGCCCCCCCGCGCGCGTAAGTCGTTACGCGCCATAATAGTTACGCGCCATTGTAGTTGTGTCCCTATGTCCCACCTGTGAATATAGATAGATAGATATATATATATATATATATATATATATATATATATATATATATATATATATATGGTTTTAACTACGTAAAACTTGCGAATATACAACATTCTTTGCTGTCCCATTGTCTTTGCATATAAATAGATTGTCAGGTTTACCGACTCTTGAACATGCAACATATAATGGTCCATGGGAAAACAATCTGTATTCAGATCTATACCTCATGATTCTAATGATTGCCCTTGAGCTTTGTTGATGGTGATTGCTAATCGACCATTCCCTGTCCCGGTGTCCCGGTCGTCATTTATATCCCCCTGTTTCCCCCGGTGTCCCCGTTGTAGTTGTGTCCCTGTGTCCCGGTCGTCATTTATATTCCCTGTGTCCCGGTCGTCATTTGTATCCCGGTGTCCCGGTCTGTATATACATTCGTTTTTTAGTTTTGTTTTTCTCCTTTATTTTTTTCCTTTTTTTTTTCTTTTTTAGTTTATTTAGATTTTTAGATTTTTTAGTTTTTTTATTAGTTTTTAGTTTTTTTTTCTTTTTTTTTTGTAGTTTTTACCTTCTTTTTAGTTTTGTTAGTTTTTTTTTTACTTATGTCCTGGTCGTCATTTATACTCCCTGTGTCCCGGTGCTTTGTTGATTGCTAATCGAACATTCCTTTTGTCCTGGTCGCTTTCTCTTTGAGTGTCGTCATTTATTTTTTTCTTTTTTAGTTCTTTTAGTTTTTACCTTTTTTAGTTTTTTTTAGTTTTTTAGATGAAAATTTTTTTTAGTTTTTTCTTTTTTTCTTTTTAGTTTTTTATTGGTTTTTACCTTTATTTTAGCTTATTTTTCAGTTTTTTCCTTTTTTTTAGTTTTTTTTTTTTATTTTTTTTAGTTTTTTACCTTTTTTTAGTTTTTTTAGTTTTTTTAGTTTTTTAGCTTTTTTACTTTTTTTATTAGTTTTTAGTTTTTTTTTGTAGTTTTTGCCTTTTTTTTAGTTTTTTCAGTTTTTTTTTTAGTTTTTTATTGGTTTTTACCTTTATTTTAGCTTATTTTTCAGTTTTTTCCTTTTTTTTTAGTTTTTTTTTAGTTTTTAGTTTTTTTAGTTTTTTACCTTTTTTTAGTTTTTTTAGTTTTTTTAGTTTTTTAGCTTTTTTATTTTTTTTATTAGTTTTTAGTTTTTTTTTGTAGTTTTTGCCTTATTTTAGTTTTTTTAGTTTTTTAGCTTTTTTATTAGTTTTTAGTTTTTTTTGGAGTTTTTGCCTTTTTTTAGTTTTTTTAGTTTTTTAGCTTTTTTATTTTTTTTATTAGTTTTTAGTTTTTTTTGTAGTTTTTGCCTTTTTTTAGTTTTTTCAGTTTTCAGTTTTGTCACCTGATCCAGTTTTTTCAGGTGACGTCACCTGATCCATCCACAGATCCACACACAGACAACTTATTTTTATATATATAGATTGTTTCGAGTTTTCATCCTTCACGATGTCTATGATTGAAAAGGATAAAGTTCAACTGGCTGCAAAGTCAATTTCCATTCTTTCGATACTATTTTGTTGTTGTTTTTTTTTTCAACGCTGAGGAATAGCCTTTGATCATGTGGTTACTGATTGATAGCGAAGAAACAAAACCAAACTGTTGCTCTCGTAACACTTTAGTCGGCAAAGCCGGACAAAGGTTGCCGCAACACTTCACGTTGCCCGGGCAACGTAGGTCTAGTTTACTTTAGTTTTATGTATATCCTATGACTGTATCTGAGATTATCAGGCGGATAGGATGTAGTATATCAAACAAGGATATGACATCTGGAAAGGGCACAAAATGAAGAATCTAATTGTAAATAACAGTGTCAAACCTACAAAAAATGTGTGTTTTACTTTAAAAAAATATCTATTGTGCAGAATGGCTTCCAACAATCGACAATCAAGAGGTATGGATGATAGTGACGATTATTCATTTATTTGGAAACTGTTTAATGGCTGGGATTATATGATTGGAAGTGAAGAAACTGCTTTCAGTAAGAAATCATCTATTGCTCTCGGCTTTCGTGAAGCTCTTCTTGAGGAACTTGAAATCAAACAAGATAAATCGAAGTAAGTAGGTTTCATTTGCTTTGGTCTGGCTCAAAGGGCTGTAGAAATTCCCATAAAAATGTGTTGAATGCAGAGATACAAGTTATCGAAAATGAAAGGAGAGGGGCACGGCTTTTTTTAATTTCTTTTTAATGAAGACCCAAAATCAGCATTGGGCAAAATCTAGAGGGCAGCAAGTTTTCTTTTTTGTTTTCAGGAAAGTACGAAAAAACATTTTACAAAAATTCAGGGGGTGAATTACTCTCGCCTCGTCGCTCTTTCAATTACAGCTCCTGCTACAACGCTTACATCAGTAGGCTTTATAAAAGTTTCACTTACTATAGGCCGCGGTTTCCTCTTTCCTAGGTTGCAATTCTGCTGAAACCATGGAACACTACTTCAAAAGAAATTAACGAGCTTCTTGAAAGGAGTACCAAAACTTTCTTCCTTTTAATTTCGTACGGGTATCGAAGAAAATACGTTTGGGTTGCACATATGTAAAGTCTTTTGACATTTGGTCGATAACGGAACAGCCTTCTTCCCCATCTTCCGTACTCTCCAGACATGGCTCCATACAATTTTTTTGTTTTGCTGAAACTAAAATCTACCTAAAAGAAATCTTGTTTCGAAAGGGTATAGTTAATTCAAGAGAATTTAGGGCCTGTGCATAGCGAAAAATAGTGTATCTTTCGACTTTGACAGGTATGGGTAAAGATATTCATGTTGTAATTAAGATTTTATTACCAAAGCTTGTATCTTTTTTTTTTACAGACTCAAAGCCTATAAAAAAGATTCCCTAATTTCACAGTTCTGCAACCTTATGATCTGCTAATCTTCGTGGTAAACTACGACTTTTCTTGTAATCACTCAACTATTGAATCGGTAATAATGGATGTGAAATTCAAAAATATTTTGCCAATGTAAATTCAAATACATTATGTAGATCACCAAATGAATTTTTGTTTTTGTGTTTTTTTTTCACTTAATTATCTTAATGATACGTGCAATAGGAGTCGTACTGGAAGAAATAAGAATACAAAACAAAACAAGAGCTAAGAGCTCATATGGCACTTGTGACGAGGTTTTACCTCTCCCTGCAGCCCCTCAGATGGTCGAGTCGGGGAAAACGACCTTATCAAGTCAATTTGTGCAGCTCCCTGACACACCTATCAATTTTCATCGTCCTAGCACGTCCAAAAGCACCAAACTCCCCAAAGCACTGAACCCCACCCCTTAACTCCTCCAAAGAGAGTGGATCCAGTCCGGTTACGTGAATCACGTATCTACGACATTTATAAGCGTTTTCCAAGATTTCTGGTTTACCCCTCCAACTCTCCCCAATGTCAACAAATCTGGTCGGGATTTGAAATAAGAACTGAGACATAAGTTCCTTCTAAACATCAAATTTCATTAAGATTCAGTAACCCGTTCTTAAGCTAAAGATACTTCAATTTTTCAAATTTTTCCAAATTATCACCCCACCTCCCCCAAAGAAACGGATTCGTTCCAATTATGTCAATTTCGTATCTATAACTTGTGCTTATTCTTCCCATCTCAATCTCTCCGCTCTAAGCGTTTTCCAAGATTTTCGGTTCCCAAGATTTCTGGTCCCCCCTCCAACCCTCTATGTCGCGGGATCCGCTTCCAATTGTCAATGGAGCATCTGAGACATAATATTCTTCTATATATAAAGTTTCATTCAGATCCGATCACCCATTCGTAAGATACCTCGATTTTCACGTTTTCTCCTCTAACTTCCCCCAATGTCACCGGATCTGGTTGGAATTTAAAATGACAGTTCTAAAGCCCAAGATCCTTCTAAATATCAAATTTCACTAAGATTTGATCGACCGTTCATAAGTTACAAATACTTACGTATTTGTTGCTATAATTTTCCTATAATTTTGTTACTATAAATTTCATCGTCCTAGCTTACATGGAAGTGCCTAAAGTAGCAAAACTAGGACCGACAGACCGACAGACAGACCGACTGAATTTGCGATCGCTATATGTCACTTGGTTAATACCAAGTGCCATAAAAACCAAAGGACACACACACCGACCGAATTATTATAAAAATGTATTTTTCCAACTAAATTACTCGAGAATCCATCGGGAAGTTGCACCGTGTATAAAGTTTATGCCAGGCGGTGTAGAAAGAGAGTCGCCATGTCATGGACATAAAAATTAGCTTTTGCAAATAACTATTTCAAAATATTTGTATTTAAGCTTTGATTGTTGCTAATAAATCTATTATTGCTAATAATAATGTTTTAATATAATAATAATTATTTTAAATAATCATAATTATAATAATAATCATAATAATAATTTGCTTATAAAGCAAATAACAATAATTCATATAAATATGTTCTAACAATAAAAATTAATCGAATGATCTGATTTAAATCAATGTCGATTTTATGACTTTAACAATAAAACTACTTTTAGCTTTCAAAAGCCAATGTATGCTTTAAATTTTGCTTCATCTTCTTGATTTATATTTTTAGGACGCCAATTAAACTAACAATAAAACGCTGCATTTCCAATATTTTAATCGTCTTGCTGTTAGTGGCTGCAGCACACATAGTGGTCTTAGTAGTTGACAGGTCCAAAAAAATTGATCCACGTGCTGGCTGGTGGATTCAGAATGAAATCACGATTGTTATGTCAGCAATTACGGTGATTTACCCCAACGTTTTTGAAGCAATTGGATTACTGGAGGGCTACCATCCTAGACGAGCTTTGAGGTGGCAGCTTGGAAGGTAAATTAACCCGTTTTTATTCTATTGTTAGCATATGGAAAAATGAATGCTACAAAACTAGGGAGGCTTTTATTCTTAATGTGTCAAAAAAAATCTATTTTTTCGCTGGTAGAAGCAAAACGAGGTTTAAGGTTGCAGTCAGTGGGAAGCTTCAGTTTAAAAATACGTGAAAAAGGCATTGTGAGGCAACACTTGATATATATATGTTAAAAGAAATACTTTCTTACCATGAAAGTAAAAATGAGGTCGAAGACAAAATAGTAAAAAATAAAAGTTTCTTGAAGTGTTAAGAGTAAATCGTTAAGTAAAAGATCTATCGGAAAGGCGGATCTAGAGCAAAATCATGGGGGAGGGGGTATGTGACAAGGGCACCAATAAATAACCAAGTTGACAAGTTTATTTTTAAAAGGGAAAAAAGAGAAAAAAGAAAAGAGGGTACTAGAAAAATCCTGGGGAGCCGTGGTCCCCCGGCCTCCTGTATCCGCCGCTGCATATCGTATGTTTTCTACTTTTTTAAGACGGCAAAACTAAAGTGTTTAAAATTTTTTTGGGGGTGTGGTATATTTTGATACAAGGATTTAAATTATAAAAATGGCTAGAATTATAGTGTGAGGCCAAAGGATGCTTCAATATGACTTTTAGAACAGAAGCTTGCCCTAGATGGTCTTTGAGCTAGTAAGAATTAAATAATAAAAAAACAAGTTTTTTTAACTGAAAGTAAGGAGCGACATTAAAACTTAAAACGACCAGAAATTACTTCGTATATGAAAGAGGCTGCTTCCTCATCAACGCCTCGCTCTTTACGCTAAAGTTTGACTCTTTCTCTCAATTCTTCTTTTTAAAACAGTAAAAAATTTTAGCGTAAAGAGCGGGGCGTTGATGAAGAAGCAGCCTCTTTCATATACGAAGTAATTTCTGGTCGTTTTAAGTTTTAATGTCGCTCCTTACTTTCAGTTAAAAAAACTTGTTTTTTTTTTAATTTAATTTCTGAACGTTTTTGAATCAATGCATGTTTTGATTTTGGCTCTCCGCAGAGGAATAATTAAAACAAAATTTGCATTTTTTTTGGGGCTAAATGGCTTTCTCATAATTTTGATCGAATGATTTTGAGAAAAAAAGAGCGGGGGAGGAAGCCTAGTTGCCCTCCGATTTTTTGGTTAATTAAAAAGGCGACTAGAATTTTTAATTTTTTACGAATATATTTATTAGTAATAGATTTACGTAACTTATAAATTAGCTTACGTAAAGAACTTTTGTATCCTCATATTTTTATTACATATATGAGGGGGTTCGCCCCCTTGTCAGATCCTCGCTCTTTACACTAAAGCTTAAATTTTGTCCCAATTCATTAAGAATGACCCCAGAATCACAAAAACCGTAGAATAAATAGTTGAAATTACTAAAAATACTTTAGCGCAAAGAGCGAGGTATTAGGAGGAGGTGAGCCCCTCAAATGGGTAATAATTTCTGTTTGTTTTAAGTTTTAATGCTGCTCCTTACTTCCAGCTGAAAGAACTTTTTCATATTTATTTTTTCATTGTTTTTTTTTTTAAATAGGGCTAGTAAATCCTGCGCTCCCTTCATGGAGATTTTCTTCCCCCATGAAAAATTATCGATGGAAAGTTCCCCCAGCATATCCCCCTCTTCTCAACCCCTCCCCCAACCAAAAAATCCTCCTGAAAACGCCTGTACACTTCCCAATAACCATTACTATATGTGAGCACTGGTCAAAGTTTGTAACTTGTTGCCCCTCCCACGGGGACTGTGGGGGATTAAGTCGTCCCCAAAGACATAGTTATAAGGTTTTTCGACCACGCTGAATAAAATGGCTATCTCAGAATTTTGATCCGTTGACTTTGGTAAAATAATTAGCGTGGGAGGGGGCCTAGGTGCCCTCCAATTATTTTTGGTCACTTAAAAAGGGCACTAGAACTTTTCATTTCCGTTAGAATGAGCCCTCTTGAAACATTCTAGGACAACTGGATCGATACGATCACCCCTGGAAAAAAAAATAAACAAAAAACAAAAAAAAAAAAAAAATAAACACGCATCCGTGATCTGCCTTCTGGAAAAAAAATACAAAATTCCACATTTTTGTAGATAGGAGCTTGAAACTTCCACAGTAGGGTTCTCTGATACGCTCTATCTGATGGTGTGATTCTATGACGTCAAGATTCTATGACTTCTAGGGGGCGTTTCCCCCTATTTTCTAAAATAACGCAAATTTTCTCAGGCTCGTAACTTTTGATGGGTAAGACTAAACTTGATGAAACTTATATATTTAAAATCAGCATTGAAATTCGATTCTTTTGATGTAGGTATTGGTATCAAAATTCCATTTTTTAGAGTTTTGGTTACTATTGAGCCGTGTCGCTCCTTACTACAGTTCGTTACCACGAACTGTTTGATGAACTGACACGCATGAAAGAGAGCCGAAACGCGTCAAGAAGTCAAGTCCATCATAGTCATGAAGGGAGTTCTGAAACACATCATGTCCGATTTATGGTTCCTCCCTTTCTTCTAAGCAATGATTATTTATTTAAGTTGAACCATAAAGAAAGCCAAATTATACAGAGTCTACTGCAAAATCATTAACTGTGTACTTTCACTGCAATATATATTACTATAAAAAAATATTTAAAAGATAAGAATTAGTGGTGTGATCCTTTTATGGTTTTTAAGTTTGAACAGCTGAGACTTTCATAGTTTTTTTTAGATCGAAAACGCAGCTCCCCCAAAACTAAATTTCAAAACGTAGACAAGTGCGTAAGCAATTGTTTCAGAGGTGGGTTGGATACAGCTTCGAAAAAAAAAATGCAGGCAGAGCAGCCGGCATTATAATCAATTTCAATCAATTTAAGAAAAACCACCGATGTACAGACTTCCTATTTCTGTCCCTATGAATTTCTCCTTTGTGTTCCTCTTTTTTTCAGTATTTAAAAAAGTTAATAAATTGATCCACAAAATATTATTCAAAGGTAACGTACTTTTTCACAACGAAAGAGTGTATTATTGTCCTTGTGCTCTATTAGTACTATTTGTGCTGTATGAGATCTTAGTGCTCTATTAGTGTTTTGTTGACATCCTTTCCGCTTTCTCTACTTCACTTTTATCTCTTGATTTTTGTCGATTTACATCAATCCGTCGGTATTGACCCATTTTGCCTGTCTTGCAAACGTAAAGAATATTCAAAAGTCCATAATTCTCCTATTTCAACGCAATTCTTTTTCCATGCCTATTTTGGCTAATCCACTTTGTCCTAGTCATAGTTCCAACAGTTTGCAGTTTTATACGATGCCAAAAAAGAAACTATCTAATTTCAGTCCAAGAGTGGAAAATGCTTAGAAGGATAAAGACTATATCATTTATATCATCATCGGTGAAAACCAAATTTGCACGTTTAATGTCTCCCATAATAGTTGCAGCATTAGCAGCAGCCCAGTAAAGAGTGAACCACATCCACACTAACCAAATCTCTAAATTGAGTTTTAAAAAAGTATTTTTAGAATTTTGACAAGTCTTCAGCCCTCTAACCATAGCCTCACGTCAAACCAAAATATAAGTCAAACAGTTCGTGGTAACGAACTGTAGTAAGGAGCGACCCGGCTCAATAGTAAACGAAACTCTAAAAAACGGAATTTCGATACTAAAAGATATATCAAAAGAATCGGATTTTTATGCTGATTTTAAATATATAAATTTCATCAAATTTAGTCTTTGTCATCAAAAGTTACGAGCCTGAGAAAATTTGCCTTATTTTGGAAAATAGGGGGTAACACCCCCTAAAAGTCATAGGATCTTAACGAAAATCACACCATCGCATTCAGCGTATCAGAGAACCCTATAGAAAAAATTCCAAGGTCCAATCTACAAAAATGTGGAATTTCGTATTTTTTGCCAGAAGACAAATCACGGGTGCGTGTTTATTTGTTTTTTTGTTTTGTTTTTTTTTCCCAGGGGTCATCGTATCGACCAAATGGTCCTAGAGTGTTGCAAGAGGGCTCATTCTAACGGAAATGAAAAGTTCTAGTGCCCTTTTTAAGTGACCAAAAAAATTGGAGGGCACCTAGGCCCCCTCCCACGCTCATTTTTTCCCAAAGTCAACGGATCAAAATTTTGAGATAGCCATTTTGTTCCGCATAGCCGAAAACCATAATAACTATGTCTTTGGGGATGACTTACCCCCCACAGTCCCTGGGGGAGGGGCTGCAAGTTACAAACTTTGACCAATGTTTACATACAGTAATGGTTACTGGGAAGTGTACCGACGTTATCAGGGGGATTTTTTTGGTTTGGGTGTGGGGTTCAGGGGAGGGGGCTATATGGGAGGATCTTTCCTTGGAGGAGTATTTCATGGGGGAAGAGAAATTCAATGAAAAGGGCGCAGGACTTTCTAGTATTACTATAAAAAAAACAATGAAAATATAAACATGAAAAGTTTTTTCAATTGAAAGTAAGGAGAAGCATTAAAACTTAAAAGGAACAGAGATTATTACGCATATGAAGGGTTCTAAAAATACTTTAGCATAAAGAGCGAGGTATTTAGGAGGAGATAAATACTTCGCTCTTTATGCTAAAAAAATCTTAAATAATTTCAACTATTTATTCTACGGCCTTTCTGATTCAGGGGTCATTCTTAATGAATTGGGATAAAACGTAACGTAAGTTACGTAAGTTATGTACGTTTGTTACGTAAGTTAATTCTTAAGTTACGTTTTTTTTACTAATAAAAACGTTCGTTAAAAATTAAAAGATATAGTTGCCTTTTTGAGTAACCGAAAAATTGGAGGGCAACTAGACCTCCTACCCCACCCCTTATTTCTCAAAATCGTCTGATCAAAACTAAGAGAAAGCCATTTAGCCAAAAAAAGAATTAATATGCAAATTTCATTTTAGTAATTTATGTACGGAGAGCCAAAATCAGACATGCATTAATTCAAAAACTTTCAGAAATTAAATAAAAAAAACAAGCTTTTTTAAATGAAAGTAAGGAGCGACATTAAAACTTAAAACGAACAGAAATTACTCCGTATATGAAAGGGGCTTTTCCTCCTCGACACCCCACTCCTTGCGCTAAAATTTGATTCTTTCTCGCAACTCTACTTTTTAAAACAATAAAAAACTTGTCGGGGTGTCGAGGAGGAAAAGCCCCTTTCATATACGGAGTAATTTCTGTTCGTTTTAAGTTTTAATGTCGCTCCTTACTTTCATTTAAAAAAACTTGTTTTTTTTTTATTTAATCACAATTTAAATTGCAGTTGTAGCAACCCGGTTGACTATAGGTTTGGAAATATTAACTGTTATACGGTTTCAATAGAACGCTAATTTTTATTGCGAAAACATTTTATTAGAATTTCGCAAAGAGTGTTAAACCCCACACACATGACCTGAAGTCAACTTGAAATGAATAAATCGCTAACTGAAATCGTGACTTAAGTTACAGATTACTGAAAATGATATCGCCTATGCACCCTCCTTTTTCTCCAGCGCTAGCAGGCATACTGAAAAGTCGCAAACAGAATTCTTCGGAAGGCCTATTAAAAATCCTCTTGGACATGCGTTCATAGTAGGTGGGATCATTTTTTTATGTATTTCCTACCCAGCTTAGACGCTTCTGCGAAGCGTTAGCTAACAATTCTTTTCAGTCAGCACTTTTGTATCCCTGGGCAAGCAAACAATTTGTGCTCATTAACCCGAACTTCAAATTTTTTTTTCCTTTTTGAATAAGTTCGTGAAGTCATGCTCCCCAAAAAACTACTCCATTACAAATAGGGATATCGAACTTTCATTTTAATTTCAATTAATTCATTTTATTTTTATTAGCACTATAAAAAGATAAATAAAATAATAAAAATAAAACTGAAAGAATAACAGAGGAAGAAAAATAAATACGTCAGATATTATAGCCCCAAAAGCTGAGCTTGTAGGGGGCCCAATCAATACAACAACAATTTCAAATGCGGAAAAAAGAGAAAACAAACTGATATAAAGTAAAGCTATACACCAATATATAACAAAAAGTGTCAATACTAATGGACAAAGATAAAAATAAAATAAAAAAAAAGAATAAGAAAAAAATAAACAAAAATACGGGAAAAGACGAAAATACAGAAATCTAATACTTAAATCCTCTATATAAGTGGGTATATCTTTGTTTTCTCTAAAAGTATTAAAACACAACTTCATTACTGAAGATTGAAACTTATATTACCGACTGTTTGTAACTAATTTTTAACATTATTCCTTTGTTTTTTTTTTGTTTTTTATTTGGAGGATTTGACCCTTGAGAAAATAATAACCCTAGGAGCTCATCAAATGTAGCTATGTTTTAAAATTTGATTAAAAGTGTTGTAATGAATATCATTGTAAGAAATTCCTGTGATTTCATGCTTAGAAAGATGTTCAATGATAAAACATAAATTTTGATTCCTGGAGTATAAACCCTAATGGCATGAAGCAAACAGAATGAGAAACTAATTAGAGTTGTATCTCTTGGTGAATTAACATGGGACGACAGGGATTAGATATTAGTGGTGCCACCAACATTGTAGTGACTACATTCAGAAACATAAACTATCAAAAGAAATGGGAGAATCGATACGAATCTTAAGAGTTTTGATTAATTTCTCTTTCAGTGATGATCAATAAGTTATTGTCCTTTCGACAATTGTTTAACGTCAAAATTGAGTCTGCAATAGGGCTACATTAGCACGGCACCAGTTCCTTTCTTGGTTAGGTGTCTTGCAGAGTGAGGGTGAATTAACGTTAGGGTTCCAGTGTTATGGTTTTTCTGCTTTTTTTCAGGAAGCTCATGACACAGAAAAATAATGAAGTAAAAATTGGAAAAAATTAATTGTAGAGCAATTCTAAAGACAAATTTTACTGATTAAATTGAAAATATTTTCTAGGGTTATGCTGCTCAATCTTCTGAGTTTTTATACATTGATTATTGCCCTCTTTAGAAAAGTTCAGCACATGGTGAGTAATTTTATTTTTAAAATTTTGTTTAGCAAGGAAAATTATGGTTCTGGCCAGAAATGTGTGGAAGGAAATACATTCAGACTTATGCATGCCCTAAGACCCACATTTGTTGTTATCTTTTTTTATACTGTTTATTTAAAGATTTCATAGATTTTCTTTATAATGCTGGCTTTATAATGTTTTCCTTTATAATGCTGCTTTTGTATGTGTTAGCTGGAAGTTACGAGCCCCCTCCTCCTTTCGCCCAAAAAGTAATCATGCGTAGATGTCTGACTCGGGCAAAATCAGGAACAGAAAAATTACTGCTAAGCTGTTGAAAAAAAAATCTTCCTAGCTTTTTAACGAAAATTTAGTCTGAGTGCAAGAACGATAAAATTAAAAAAAACATAAAATTAAGCAAGAAGAAACTATTTGGCCTTTTCAAGATTATTAGGGATTTAGGAATATTAAACCTCAATCTCAAATGCTCAGATTGAAAAAACTCATTCTTTTTTGTAGATACAAAAACAATTATGAAATTTTTCTGTTGAAAGTAAAACAGTTCAAAATAGGGATGAAACCTTTTAATTGACAGTGAAGAGAAATAAAAAATTTTAACTGGATATTTCGAAAACATATACAGTGTTCATCCGTCTGTTGTTTTTGAGCCCTTGATTTTACCAGTATATTAAAACGACAAACGAAGAAGTTTATCCGGGAAACCTTGTTTTTTTAAGTTTGTTTTTCGAACCCTTGATTTTACCATTATATTAAAACGGCAAACGAAGAAGTTTATCCAGGAACTGTTCTGGTTATTCTTTGAGAGTTCATATAACTGCTTTTTGGATTGGTTTTGAACCGTTTTTTAGTCTCGTTAAACAGCCGTGACAAATAATCGGAGACTTTTTTTTTACTTATGGAACTTGTATATTTAGAAGAAAGCTCTCTTAATTTTCATACTATTTTGCGGTTATTTAAATATTAGCTAACTGCTTATTTTACATTTTCCTTTTATCTTTCGTGAATAACTGTTGGCGATGGCGGTAAAAAAAAATAAGAAGTTTATCCGCCCAATTCAAACTCAACGGTCGAAGGCCTGGATTCTGAACTTCGTTCATATTTTCCTGTTACCATCCTGAACTTCGCAGGATGTCATGTGAATCATAATAGGGAAAGGGGGAACGCTTGGGCTAGTAAAGAAAAATATTTTAAGTCAGTTTAGATTTAAAATCTCCACTTAGTGCCAATCCCCCTCCAAAGTTACCCTTAGAAACTAATGTAATTTTGATAAAGGCTAATCAACAAAATTCCGCTTTCCTTTCCAGATTGCATATGGCTCGTGTAGATTTGTCCTCTGAACCTTCAAAATATGGTACTTCATTCGCGAATTGCTCGAACACCTCCAAAAAGCTTGGTGCAAAATTGAAAATAACCCTAATTAAAACTCAAAACTTGTTTAGTTTACTTCTGGGCTTGAGGTCGATTAAGTTCTGAATGCCCAAGCATTTATTGAAGTCAAAATATTTTATACTAATAAATTAGTGTAAAAGTTAAATATTTTCTATGATTCTCAGAAAGGATCTGAGAAGAAAAATCGGTACAAGTCTAGGATTGAAGCTGTTGAAAAGGAAACATGTAAGAAAACAATTTACTTCGCAATATACATAATAATTGTAGTTAATACATCTCAACTGCAGCTAAAAAAAAAGCTTTATTAACAGCCCTCCATCCCGTAATGTGCAAATATATAGCACAAATTATACATTTCCCATGCATTTCACAATATACTACTCTTTTTTCAATCGGTTTCCCCGTAAACTGAATCAACTGTGCCACAATCAAGAAACAAAAATCCTACAGAAAACGTGTTATATGAGCTATAATTTTGCACATTATAGGAGAGGGGGTCGGTTTGGTAAAGTAAAGTGGAGCTACAGTCAGAATGCGTAAACTAAAATTATTCTTTTTATCATGAAGAAAACCATTTTTTCTTAACATGTTTCCTTCTCAGCAGCTCTAATTTTAGAGTTGTATTCTTGAAAATTCTAGACAAGTCTCAAATGTGCAAGAGACAAAGGAATTTTTCACTTCACCACTTCTCTAAGAGCTAATCCATTTTCAGACGAGTCCATTAGTACTTGATCCCCAACAAGTTCATTTTTGGGGCTAGGATGGCTTTGTTTTGCTTCTTGCCCACACATTTTAATAGAATAAAAAAAATTAGGAAATATATATATATATATATATATATATATATATATATATATATATATATATATATATATATATATATATATATATATATATATATATATATATATATATATATATATATATTCAAAATTAATAGTGAAACTTTAGCAAACTTCAGAGGGACGGTAATGAGTTCCCTCTTGCTCCCTTGCTTAATTTTAAGTTTTGTGTCTCTGAAGTGATCTATCAAACAGTTCGTGTAAACGAACTGGCTCAATAGTAACCAAAACTCTAAAAAATGGAATTTTGATATCAATAGCTACATCAAAAAAATCACATGTTAATGCTGATTTTACACATATAATCTTAATTAAGTTTAGTCTTACCCATCAAAAGTTACGAGCCTGAGAAAATTTGCCTTATTCTAGAAAATAGGGGAAAACAACCCCTATAAGTCATAGAATTTTAACAAAAATCACACCATCAGATTCAGCGTATCAGAGAACTCTATTGTAGAATTTTCAAGCTCCTATCTACAAAAATGTGGAATTTTGTATTTTTTGCCAGAAGGCAGATCACGGATGCGTGTTTATTTGTTTGTTTGTTGTTGTTTTTTTCCAGTGGTGATCGTATCGACCCAGTGGTCCTAGAATCTTTCGAGAGGGCTCATTATAACTGAAATCAAAAGTTCTACTGCCCTTTTTAAGTGACCAAAAAAATTGGAGGGCACCTAGGCCCCCTCCCACGCTAATTGTTTTCCTAAGGTCACCAGATCAAAATTTTGAGATAGCCATTTCATTCAGCGTAGTCAAAAAACCTCATAACTATGTCTTTGGGGACGACTTACTCCCCGTGGGAGGGGCCGCAAGTTACAAACTTTGACCAGTGCTTGCATATAGTAATGGTTATTTGGAAATGTACAAACGTTTTCAGGGGGATTTTTAAGTTGGGGGAGGAGTTGAGAAGAAGGGGATATGTTGGGGGAACTTTCCTTGGAGGAATTTGTCAAGGGGGAAGAAAATTTGCATGAAGGGAGCGCAGGATTATCTAGCACTATTTAAAAAAATACAATGAAAAAATAAATATGAAAAATGTTTTTTCAACTGAAAGTAAAGAGAAGCATTGAAATTTAAAACGAACAGAAATTATTACGCATATGATGGGCTCACCGCCTCCTAATACCTCGCTCTTTTTAAAGCTAAAGTATTTTAAGTAATTTCAACTATATATTCTACGGCTTTTGTGATTCAGGGGTCATTCTTAAGAAATTGGAACAAAATTTAAGCTTTAGTGTAAAGAGCGAGGTTTTGACGAAGGGGTGAACCCCTTTGTATACGTAAAAAAAAAATGAGAATACAGAAGTTCGCTATGTAAGCTAATTTGTAAGTTACGTATATCTTTTACTAATAAAAACATTCGTAAAAAAATTAGAAGTTCTAGTTGCCTTTTTAAGTAACCAAAAATCGGAGGGCAACTAGGCCTCCTCCCCAGCTCCTTTTTTTCTCAAAATCATTCGATCAAAACTACGAGAAAGCCATTTAGCAAAAAAATAAATATGCAAATTTTTTTTAATTATGCATCTGCGGAGAGCCAAAATCAAAACATGCATTGATTCAAAAACGTTCAGAAATTAAAAAAAAACAAGAAAGTAAGGAGCGACATTAGAACTTAAAACGAACAGAAATTACTTCGTATATGAAATAAGATCCTTCCTCATCAACGCCCCGCTCTTTACGCTAAAGTTTTTTACTGTTTTAAAAAGTAGAGTTAAGAGAAGGAGTCAAATTTTAGCGTAAAGAGCGGGGCGTTGATGAGGAAGCATCTCCTTTCATATACGAAGTAATTTCTGTTCGTTTTAAGTTTTAATGTCGCTCCTTACTTTCCGTTAAAAAAAACTTGTTTTTTTTCATTTAATTTTAATTAATCAGCATCATCTGGCTGGTGTTACTACGTGTTTCCAACGCTTAGTTAATGCGAGTGAATACGTGTTACTTAGTCATTCAATGTTATTTTAGCATCAATACTAACTCATATGATGTTGTCATCCACATTTGTATTGAAGTAAGGCTAGCTAAACTCGCGTAAAATATGTGATATTTTGGTAATTTTTTATTACGAGTCTGCTACAAATCCTGATGTAAATAAAGCTAATGTGGATCGCGAATGAACCTGAAACCCACCTAGCTAATGCTAATGGACGCCTTCACGTGTTACTTTAACATTCACTGTCATTTTAAAGAATCAATTCTAGTTCGTATTATGTTTTCATCCACATATGTATTGAAGGAAGGCTAGCTAAACTAACGTGAAATAAGTGATATTTTGGTAATTTTCATTACGAGTCTGGCGAATTTCCTGAGGTAAACATATCTTTATGGGTCGCGAAAGAATCCGAGGTTAACCTAGCTAACGCTAATGGGACGCAGTTTGGTCAACTTCAAATGTTAAAAAATTTCAGTTTGGTCAAGAAAATACTAATTGATTTAAAAACTACTAGAAATCAATAGTTGGTCATCCATCTTATTTACAAGCAGTTTTGTAAGCTCTTTATTATCCGTTTTTTATGTCCGAGAAGAAAACATAAGACTCTTTATGATGACCCAGAAATAATATAGAGGTGCCACACTATTTGTCCTTGGACATTCCAGATTTATTAACCCATCTTATTAACCCTTCCAGATTTATTAATCCATTCAACTAAGAGTCGAAACGAAAAAAAAAAATCAATATTGACTGTTTTACAATTACATATTATTTAAAAAGCAATCAAATTATTAGACTTAAAAGGTTTATTTCATGTTTTCTATAAAAATTTCAAGTTTTGTTAATTTAAAGTATTTTAATTTAAGTATTATTTAGCATTTTTAGTTAATTTAAGTATTTTATTGTTCACAGATAATCCGTTTAACAGGAATACGTCTAACGAATGCTGTTATGTTTCAATCTTTCGCCAACATTACAGGATCTTCGGGCATTACATCCAACAAAACTTTCGGAGCTAGCTGTTACACTGAAGTTATCGAGTGTCAAACAACGACGGAAGTAGTTCCAAGATCGACAAATGATCCACTAACATATGATTTTGAGCCAGGGTTGACGTTTAAGCCAGAAGCATCTGCTTTGACGTCAAACCTCTCGACAATTTTTAAAAATGTGACTCTGTTGTACAAATCTATTGTCCATGTTTTACTACATAAAGATGAACCAACACCAAGCACAGAAACAGCAGAGAATGATGTTTGCTATGTTACATACTGCAACGGAACAAATTCTACAGGGGCCCTGGTGACTAAACAGGTCAATAATTCCTGTCGTGGAGATAATCCTCTCGGTTGTACGTCTTTTTGGACAAGTGAAAGGAATCAAACTGCTCAGTTAAGTGCATATGCCAGTTCTTTAAATGCAAGCTATTCCCCAATTGAACTGAGAGAGCTTTGCTGGGAGACAATGTTTGGCCAAGAAATTGCCAAACTAGTGATTATGGACTTGATATTTACTGTAATAGCTGTCCTTTTGATTGATTTCGTAAGATCTCTGTTTGTTAAGTATTTCAATCATTGCTGGTGTTGGGACCTCGAAAGATCTTTTCCAGAATATGGAGAGTTCAAAATTGCTGAAAATATATTACACTTGATCAACAACCAAGGGATGGTCTGGTAAGCATGGTAGCTTAAAAATTGTTTTTATTCATTCTTAAAGCTTTGCTACTAAAACATAATTCGCAGTATATTTCAAAATAGTTATTACCTATTTACAGATGACACAAAATGGGATCCCTTGTGAAGCCCGGGATTCAAAGAGTACCCCAGGAAAAATCGAAAATTCGCAATTTTATTCCCACCCCCTCAAAGGGGTAGGTAACTTCGCACACCTAATTAGATTATATCAAGTAAAGCAAGCACTTGTTTTGAAAAGGGACAAGGATGGAGCCAGGGTTTTTTCGCAGGAGGGGGAAGTGAGTACTTTATTAAAATTGTATCATTACTAATAATGATTGTGTGTCACTAACAGAGTATCTGATATTTGTCAATTTCATATGACTAAAATGGGATCTGTTGTTTTTGATGAGCCGAAATGTGGACATGGTCTTATATAAGGTTAGTTACCAAATCTATGCTTTCATGACATTCCATTGAAAGCCTTAAAACGTATTACTTTATTCAACATTATTAAGAATGTCAGAGATTTCCAAGAGTTTGGAAGTTAACCCATCTCATCCCTTTTCCCATAAAATATGCCGTGCCCAAATTGGATAAGTTGATCAGTAGGTCAGACAATTTCTCTGACTTCGCTTCTGGATCGATAAAGAAAATAAAGAAACGCCCCCGACTTTCTCTAAAATTATGGATCGATCACCAATGATCTCGCTAGACCAAGACTATCCCCATTTCATTCATCGCAATTAATTTCCTCAAATAGGTATTTTGTTTATGTAAAAACGAGTGATAAAGATAAAAGTGTTTCTTTGATTATATTGAGAACATTTTCCCTTTGAATTTTGGCCGTGGGTAAGGCTTAAAACCAAACAAATATTTAGGAGCATACCCACACTCAAGCGATATAATGCGAAGGCCTGCCAGTAACAACAACGAAAAAGGGGAACGCCTCCTGTGCAATCTATTTGGCTCTCATTTATTTTATTTGTTGTCTTCAAATCATTATTTTATCTAAATGCTGAAATCAGAAACATCCGTGAAAAGCAGCCCTCCCCTCTTTAAAACAGAATTTAGTTTCCTTTTAAATTAATTATTACCGTTTGTCTCCCTTATTTTCAATTCCCCCCCCCAAGACTTTTAATTTTAATTATTCAGTAATGATGTCAATGCGTGGAGCAAAACCTTAAAAACTCATATTTTTTAACTGAAATAATAATTTTTGTTTCTTTTTGAAAGTGTGTTCTCTCACCCCAAATTCTCTGTGCCTACAAAAAAAAAAAATCCTTTTCGTGTAACGCCAGGGCATATTTCTCAGGCGTGAATGTTGAAGACGCCGACTTAAACCTTAGAAACTCTACTTTTTCACCCAAAACATACTTATTGCTCTATACTCACCTGGAATTTTATTCTCTAGGCTGTAATTCCTTTACGCTTTATTTAGATATAATGTTCTTTTCGGTGCAAATACTTTTATAATTTTGCTAGTGTAAATGGGGTTTTCTAGAATTTTCTTCCGTCGTCTAAGGAATTATACTACCCAGAACAAGTTTTATAGATATTATTCACCACAATTTTAGGAATTCTGCAATTGATAATAGGTTTCCTAGGGATTTTTGATCACCATTTTAGGAAGTTTGCGATTGATAATAGGTTTCCTAGTTTTTTTGTTGTTTTTTTTACCAGTCTTATTAGGATTTGAAAAAATATGAAGAAGAAACACTGACTTGTATATAAACTCCTTGAAAACCGAAATATTTTCAATTTATATTGAAATTACCAGTAGTCAAGATATTATTTATTGACAAGAGGTTTCTAAGGATTGTCACCAGCATCTCAGGAATTTTGCTACTGATAATAGTTTTTCTAGGGAGTTTTTACAAGTCTTTTACGATTTGGAAAAAATAGAAGCAGACCTTATACCCCTTAAATGGTGAGCAGTCGACACATGATTCTTGAAAAAAATGGATAGTTTCTCCAAAATATCCAACAAAGATGCTTTTCTTGGAGATTTTTAAAATGAAGCGGACAGCGGAATTTTCAACCAAATTAGAATTGATTGTGTAGAGAACGTTATTTATAACCAAATTGAAAAGACCTACAATATACCTTACTATAGCACGAGCCATACTGAAATGAATATACTATAGTATATGGGAATGAGACGCTTTCCTAGATCATTTAAGATCATATACTTTGAAACCGATGTCAAATATAATTGCTAATGCTCTTTGGCAAATTACTGAGGGCTTTAAGGAGTACCTTGGGAGAAATATTAGAGTGAATTCTTTTACAGGAGAGACAAAATTTGCTTAAGCACCTAACACCACGTGTCCTCTTCTCTCTCGAGGGAAGGAAGGTGTGTGCACTGCTTTACTATCCTACTTGGAATTTTTTCATAAGAATGGAGATATTCCTGACCAACTTTTAGATAAGTTTATACCTAAAATAAATTAAGCCGTTAGAATTTATTCAAAAATTTGTAGCTGGTTCAAAGCATTGGCCATCAAAGGTCTGAATGTTTATTTTGGCCTGCCTGACAAAACATATCCTCTAGATGGAAGAAAAGAGTTTAATAATCCCCCTGGGCCCCAAAAAAGTTTAGCTATTTCAGAACTAAAATTTGACCATAATAGTTGTAGGTCAGCCTACTGAGGAGAACGACAAAACTAGGTATACTGGCCCCAAAACTCTCAACGCGCTAGCACAAATTTTAAATGTTTTTCTATAGATATTTTGTTTTCAAATGGTTACTTGGCTCTACCTCTCCCAAGACCCTTAAGATACCTTTAAATCCTTGTTTAGATATTTAATCCAACCTTGCTTTTATGACGTTTTTTAACACTTATACCTTATCCTAGCAAGAAAAGTGATACAAAATCCCTCATAAAGCGAGTGACAATTGTAACTTGTCGTAACGACAACCATAGCACACCTTCAAATGTGAAGATTCTTTGCAAATTTCTTTTTCTTATTTCCATATTTTCCCCTTAATTGACCCCCATCAACCCGTAAGAAATCAAATGAAAAACAAGTTTTTTCAACTGAAAGTCACTTAAAAAGGGCACTAAAACTTTTAATTCCCGTTAGACTGAGCCCTCTTGTAACATTCTAGGAACTTTGGGTCGATACGATCACCCCTGGGAAAAAGAAATAAAAAAAAATACAAAAAACATAAATAACAAATAAACACGATTTGAGATCGGTCTCCTGGCAAAAAATACGAATATCCACATTTTTGTAGATAGGAGCTTCAAGCTTCTACAGTGGGGTTCTCTGATATTCTGAATGCGACGGTGTGATTTTCGTTAAGATTTTATGACTTTTAGGGGGCGTTTCTCCCTATTTTCTAAAATAAGCCAAATTTTCTCAGGCTCGTAACTTTTGATGGGTAAGACTAAACTTGATGAAACTTATATCTAAAATCATCATTAAAGTGCAATTTTTTAATTGTAACTATTGGTATCAAAATTATATTTTTTAGAGTTTCATTTACTATTTAGCCGGGTCGTTCCTTACCGGGTTGTTCGTTACCGTGAACTGTTTGAAACCACCGAAATCGAATTTTTGGTTGGTTCAAATTTACCAGCGTATATTCAACATATATACACTTTTTACAAATAGATAAAATCTCTGGTGACTCAAAATAAGTTACAGAAATGAATCGGATGACGACCATCTCAGTCAAGTAGAAGAAGAACTAGAAAAACAAATACGAATTAAGGACCTGCATGAATTATTAGGAAGAGTTGGCACTATCAATTAAGTTGAGGTAGGATTGACCCGGCCCTTACCCACTAACAGCGGACAAAATGCTGAAATGATTTTGGGTTATCAGATAATTAAAGATAAGCTATTTCAGAAATAAGAAAATAAAGAATTTAGGAAAAAGAGACCCTTGGGAGGGCTCTTATACAAACATCTGATAATTCATATAGGAGGAAAACCATGTATATTCGAGATATTAGGTAAACAGTTCTTTTTTAATACTTACTTTGCCAATCATATTAAGCTTAAAATTTACAATTACAAATTGTAAAGTAAAATCTTTGATCAGACTTCAATTTATCCTTATATATAAGAGTTCATATGGGGCAAAAAATTTGCATATGCTCTTACTGCGATAAAAGATTTAAGCAGGTTATTCATGTTGAGCATCATAAAAGACTTCGTACTGGAGAAAAGGCATATGAATACTAAATGTGTACTAATACTTTTATCAGAAATCAGAATTATCAAATCATAGGAAGGCTTGTAGCCCTGATTTTTCAAGAGCCATTATAGACCTAAGTGAATGGATTCATCGCCCTCGTGATTCAAAACAGAAAACTTATCATCAAGGAAGTCAGCATATGTATGAAAACTGCATATACACATTACTTTATAGCTCCACACGTATCTTTTGCTATTCAGTAAGCCATAAAACGAAAAAATACACCATAATCAATTAAAGAAACCAAATATCGTGAAATTGGATGAACAAAACTTGAAAACAACTAAAAACTCTCTAAAGATCATAAAATTATGTTTTCGTTCGAGAAAATTTGAACAAAAGCCAAAAATCTTGGAAAACCTTAGAAAAAAACTGAAACTAGCGAAAAACCTTGACAAAACGTTGAAAACTTAAGGACAAAAGTGAAAAACCGCAAAAAAAATCATTGACAAAAGTTAGAAACTTGTGTTTTCGCTCAACAAAAATTGAAAATGGTGGAAAAATTCTACAAACAATGTGATTTTAAACTTTGTATTAAAAATAGCAAATTATTGGAAATAATACAACAAAACTGAAACTGAAGAAAAAATCTGGACATCAATTAAAAAAACCTTGAAAAACTTCGGACACAAATTTGCATTAGTTTAATTTGGACAAGGTAAGGGATACATTAAAAAACCTTTCAAAAACTTAGGACACAAATTTGCATCAGTTTAATTTGGACAAGGTAAGAGATACATTAAGAGCACCCATTAGGACGATAGTCGATGCATCAATTATCTTTATTTATAACGGTAAAAGCTAAATTTCACTATTTCAGTTTATAACAGAAGTATTTTCTTATTGTCGAGGGCATGATCGGAATCTGTAATGTTTTTACCACCACCTTTAAAAAATCACACATCGGGTGGATGGGGGTTAAACAAAGGAAAATATTGAAATAGGAAAGTTTAAGTTTGTTAAAAACCTTCAAATTTGAAGCCTGCATAAGTTTTTCAGGTTTGCCGATAAAATGAGTTGTAATTATCACTTGTTTTATAAAGGGTGAAAACTATGTCATCCTTCGTCTAGAATACGCTATGATGCTTTAAAGACCTTTAAAGGGTGAAAAGGTATCTTAAGTATATTGGGGGAGGGATAGAATAGAGATTTCATTATCATTTAAAACAAATAAGTATCAAAATATAAGTTCTGGGGCAAGCATGCCTAGTTGTGTTACCATTTTCAATGGAGTGAATTATAATTGTGATGGTTCAAACTAGATTATATGTATGATTCTACAGGGCCAAATGAACATCCAGACCTTGGACAGCAGATATTGTGAACCGAATGCCATATTTGGAATATTTATCTTTCAAATATCCCACTATTCAGATTATTTTTTTTTCGAAATACATTTATCGAAAGGTAAAAAAGGTAAAGAATACGGAATTCGACTTTACAGTCCCTACTGGTGGTGCTGATCTCCGTTCCTTGGCCCTTCAGCCTGGAAGTGCAATAGGGGGTTGGGGTCCAACCATCCTGTGCTTTCACACACTCTTCCTGTTTACCTTCTCCAGATTTCTAGGTACCCTTTTAGAGCTGGGTCGACTCTGGCTGAGCTTACAGAGTCACGCCTCTGACACTCGTCCCAAACTAAATACTTGGATACACTAGGGTTCGAACCTTCGCCCTCTTAGACAAAGGATCCTGAACCCAGCGCACCAATCCACTCGGCCATGTTTATCGAAAAGATCATGAATATCTCCTTTCTTATCGAAATACTATATACAGGGTAATACAATATTGCATACATACTCCTTCCAGTCACTAAAAAAGAGAATACTGGTTTCTAGTCGCGTGCGCAAGCTTTTCTTTCTGCTGTGAAAGAATGTACTATCTCCCAAGGTATTCCTTAATCCTTCAATAATTTGCCAAGGAGCAGTAGTAACTACATTTAACTGCGGTTTCAAGCTAAACTATCGTAAGCGATTTTTAAAGGTGTGTCTTTATAATCACAATCTTCTTCTTGAATAGGAACTATTTCTTCCGCTATAGTAGAGTATATGGGTCTGTTCAATTTGATTATAAGCAGCCTCTTATAAATTGCCAATTCTTATTTGGGTGAAAGTTTTGTTGTTAGTCTCATTTTCAAAATCTTCCGACAGTCGCAAGTATCTTTGTGGGGTATTATTTTTTTTAAATAGAAAAAAACACGTTTTCAGAAAAAAGTAAAGAGCAACATTAAATTCAAAATGAGTAGAAAAGCTGCGCAATTTTTCAAATGTAAAACTAACATAAATCCCCATCAACAAATAATGAAATCAAAATGAACAGAACTTGCAATAAATAAGTGGGTCAAACTCAAATGAGCAGAAACTAGCATGAGGAGGGCTCACGCCCCTCCCCTTCAGAGCACAATTTAAACTTTAATGAAAAAATCCTTATTTCTATCTGAATGATTCTATTTTGTAAAAAGATATTAGAATATAATTGATGTTCTAATCCTATGTTGATGGTAATATTTTTCTTGTGTATTACCCACTCCCATCCAATTTGGAGGATTATTTTCGGTTTAGTTTTGACTGAATATGACTTATGAATGAAGCTAAATATTTTTATTATCCAAATAAAAAGTGAGACTAATTTATATTTTCATATCTTTATAGGATGGGTATGTTTTTTGCACCTGTTCTGCCATTCCTCAACATCTTTAAACTGATTCTGCTTATGTATTTCCGGTCTTGGATACTTTTGACTTGTAATGTACCCCACGAAAGGATATTCAAGGCTTCCAAGTCGAACAACTTTTATCTGTGGCTATTGTTAATGATGTTATTCTTGTGCACTCTTCCAGTTGTTTATACCATTGTCTGGCTCGAACCTTCATGGCACTGTGGTCCATTTAGTGACTACAATAAGATGTACCATGTTGCTACTAAGGTAATAAATCTTGTATAGATAACCTATGTTAGGCATAGGGTATCTTAGTTCAGTTAATCAGCATATTTGTTTTCACTATCTGGCATAGTATGGAATTTCCATTCATTTTGGTTTATACAGGAAAATCACTCGTTAGAGATACAGATGGAAAATCTCCCTACCGACGGAACCCCTTTCCAATCCATTTGGAAAATTCATTTAGAGAATGAAAAAAGAACAATCTTGCTCCTTTAATAAGAATTGTACTCTCAATAACCTCTCAATCTCAGCCACCTTAGATCAGTTGCTCATCCAATACATATTTTCTAATAAGCGCTGTTTGAAATTAAATAATACAATTTTTTTTTAAACTGAAATAAAGGAGCGACATTAAAAATTAAAACGAACAGAAATTACTCCGTGTATGAAAGGGGCTGTTCCCTCCTCAACGCTCTGCTTTTTACGCTAGGGTTTGACTCATTCTCTCAACTCTACTTTTTAAAACAGTAAAAAACTATAAAACAGTTGAAACTACAAAAGATACTTTAGCGTAAAGAGCAAGGTACTTAAAAGGAGATGAGCCCCTCATATGCAGAATAATTTCTGTTCGTTTTAAGTTTTAATTCCGCTCTTTACTTTCAGTTGAAAAACTTTTTCATTTGTATTTTTTTTAAATAATCCTAGAAAATCCTGTGCCCCCTCCATGGAAACTCTCTTCCCCCATGACAAATTCCTTCATGGAAAGACCCTCCCACGTAGCCCGTTTTCCTCAGCCCCCCTCCCCTCAACCAAAACAAATCCGCTTGAAAATGTCTGTACACTTCCCAATAACCATTACTTTATGTAAACGCTGCTCAAAGTTTGTAACTTTTAGGCCCTCCCACGGAGACTAGTAAGTCATGAGGTAGTAGTAACTGATCCCCAAAGACAAAGTTATTAGGTTATGCGACTATGCTGAGCAAAATGGCCATCTCAAAATTTTAATCCATTGACTTTTGGAAAAAAATGAGCGCGGAAGGGGGCCTAGGTGCCCTCCATTTTTGTTTCTCTGTTAGAACAACCTTCTTGCTACGTTCTATGACCACTGGGTTGATACGATCCCTGGGAAAAAAAAACAAAAAAATTAACACGCAACCGTGATCGGTCTTTTGGCAAAAAATATGAAATTCTACATTTTTGTAGATAGTAGTTTGAAACTTCTACAGTAGGGTTCTCTGATATGCTTAATGTGACGATATGATTTTTCTTAAGGGTTCTCTGATACGCTAAATGCGATAGTATGATTTTTGTGCTTCTACAACTTTTAGGGGGTGCTTTCCCTATTTTCCAAAATAAAGTACATTTTCCCAGGCTCTTAACTTTTGATAGGTTAGACTAAATTTGTTAAAACTTGTATATTTAAAATCATCATAAACACCCGATTCATATGATGTATCTATTAGTATCAAAATTCTGTTTTTTAGAGTTTCGTTTGCTATCGAACTATCGAACGTTTCAGTATATATATATATATATATATATATATATATATATATATATATATATATATATATATATATATATATATATATATATATATATATATATATATATATATATATATATATATATATATATTTATATATATACAATATATATATATATATATATATATATATATATATATATATATATATATATATATATATATATATATATATATATATTTATCGTCGGTGTCAAGCGGAAACAACGTATCTGACCAAGTTTGGGATTTTCACTTTTTGAAACACAGTTCTACTCGCCGAAAGATTCTGCGTCAAACGGTGCCTATCTCGGTTGTCGCCGAATACAACCAAGCTAGAAACCAAATATCTCGCATTAACATAGGGGGCTGTCAAGCGGAAACTACGTATCTCGCAGCTTCTTCCACACGACATAAGTTGCCTCCAGAACAAAAGAGTCGTTACCAATGATACAGCAAAACACAATCACATGTAAGACAGTTATTGTTCCTTCTGAATTCCTAACGTTACTTAACATATTTTTAGGCAAGTGTGTTGATTAGGAAAAAGGGTTATACTATAACCCTTGTATATTAAATATATGCTTGGAAAACTATAGGTTCTATCACTATCTTAGCTCTATGACCTTGGTTCTAATGCCTTTTGAGGCAGCCAAGGAAAAAAACAAAGAAGCATATATTCTCGACTGACCTGTCAAATTTTGACAAGTCAGTCGAGAATAAAATTCTAGGTTCATAGTATGGACTTGAATTATGTTTCCTGCTAGAGAAGGGGCATTTCGTCTCTCACAGGGTTTGTGTTGAGAGAAATTTGAATCTCTTCATGACAAAAGTGGTTGCGTTGCATGTTACAATTTTGTTTTGTTTACTTTTATTTGATTGTAAGTTATATTTTTCTTCAGTGGCCATGACGTCAAGAAGAAAGAGCCCCCGTTTGACTGAGGCAGAGATGAAGACTCTAATGGGGACTCACAGTAGCTCCAAGGATTTAAGCCACAAATCCTCAGGATGCGACTATATTCTCAGTAGTGACGACGAAGCTGAGCCGCCTTAACTGGTACCAAAGAACTCTGAGCCAAAACCCAAGGCTGTTCACTCCATTTCGTAGGAACCAGTTTTAGAAATACCCGAAGCTAGTCCTTCGAATGGTGAAGGTACCAGCAATGAAGCCTTTGACTCAGAAATTAAGGAAGCAGATACAACTGGGACACAAGAATCCGGAGAGGCAACCTCAGATGAAGAAGAAGGTCCTCTTCCAGACCAAGTGTTTGAATCTGCTTCAGAAAGTGAAGGAGGTCTTCCACTTAAAAAAAGACGTGCAAATAAAAACAAGGAGAGTTTTAGGAAAAGAATATGAAAGAGAACCGAGAAGAGGTGGAGGAAGAAAAGGCAAGAGAAATCAGGCAAAACCTTTGTCTTTCAGACAAATCAAGGTGCAAGTTTTGCAAAACTTTCTCAGACGAACAAAGAAATAAGATCTTTTTACTGGGAGCTTGGCAAAGCAATCAGACAGAAACATTGATTTTGTGCCCACTTTCATTGTGAACCTTTCAGAGCAGACTCTAAAAGAAGAAACAAGAAGAAAGAACACTGTTAGGTACTTTATGCCCCATGACAATGGAAACAAGAAGAAAGTTTTCTGAAATTCTTTTGTGCAACCCTTGATCTTGGGGAGTTTGCTGTCAGAAATTCAGCTAAGAACAATGATCTAGGATTTTCTCGAAGAAAGGATAAGAAATCAGACCCTCCCAATAAGAAACCCAGGGGTCTATAAACATATAAGAAATTGGATGAAAGACTTACCTGCTGTGGACTCTCATTACTGTCGTTCTTCTACAACCAAGAAGCACCTGCCTCAAACCTTCAAAAAAGTCAAGCCTGTTCAGACTGTACACCGAACACTGCAGAAAAATTAAAAAGCCCATCCTTTTGCTTGGGACCTTCATGAACATCCTCAACGAGTTTAACTTCAGCTTCCATAAGCCGACGAAGGATAAGTGTAAGCTCTGTGAAATTGTGCAGTCTGCCCAGAATACGACAGAAAGTAAAAATTTGGCTTACACGAGCCACATAATAGAGAAGAAGGCAACCAGGCACTATACGGAAGCCACCCCCCAGCATGCTGAAGCTGACCAGTCTCACGTTGATGCGTGCTTGATCTAGAAAAAATACTTAGCATACCACACGGAGAAGGAATGTTGATAGGATTCTCTCAAAAATATGCTTGCTACAATTTTACAGTTTACGAGCATGTGACTGAGTATGGATGTTGGTTCTTCAGGGAGCAGAAGAACGGAAACCAAGGGGCAAACGAAATAGCAACTTGTCTGTCGCGGTGGATTAGAGAAATTGATAGTTGAGGTACTGTCAAGACAGTAAGCCTGTCTGTGACTGTTGCGGTGGTCAAAACAGAAACCGCCAAATGCTTGTTATGCTCTTTTCAACTCTTCAGCAGTGTAAAAAAAAACCAGATAATTGAGCTGAATTTCCTACTTTCGGGTCATTCGCTAATGACTGTGGACACCCACAGTCGTTAAAACTCAGTTTTCATTAAAAATGAAGACGAAATTGAGTTATTTTGTACACGGAGGGACCTCACCACCATGAGTCCTATCCCCTCTTTCCAGCTTGGTTTTGTTTAATTCTAGAATGCAACAAAATAGCCAGCTCGTAAGTACCTTTGTTTTACCAGCCAATTACCTTTAAAAAAATAAGTGCTGAAAATTCTATTGTTTAGAACAAAATTGAATAGTTCTTTTAGTCAGGGATTCCAATATATCCTCTTCGATAATCTGTGGCCAATGATTTGACAAGATCATCCCTAGGGCAGTTTTATCAGGATTATTCTCCTCAGCATTACAGCAATTTTCATAAACTGATTTTCATTGTTTTCTTTTTTTAATTTTTTTATCAGTAAATAACTTTTAATGGGTAAACTAAATATTGTTGAAGCTAGTATGTTTAGAGTCCATTGTCTGGCTCGCTACATCATGGCACTATGGTCCATTTAGTGACTATAAGAAAATTTACCCTTTTGCCGCTAAAAAAAATAGATCCTGTTTAAATAACCTGTCTTAGATCCATTCAATGGCTACATTTATTATCAGTATCTAGCCCAGTTTGGAATCTATACTCGTTTGATTTTTTACAGGAGAATCATTCCTTTAAGATACAGATTTCATATCTTCCTACCGATGAAACCCTTTTTAAACAAAGTTAGAAAGTGCATTTAGAAACTGAAAATAGAACGATCTTGCAACTTTGATGTAAATTATGCTCTGAATTATCTGTAAATCTTAGTAACCTTAGATTAATTGTCTCCCTAATAGACATTTGCTGATCGCCACTGTCTGAGAAACTCTTCTATTCCATTAAAAGGACAATTCCATGTTCCATACGAAGGAGATTTCACCACCCTGACCCCCTCTTCTTTCCATAAAATTTTTACTTTATTTAAGAATGAAGCAAATACAGCCGGGAGATAATTACACTTGGTTTACCAATCGATTGCCTTTCAAAACATATGAGCCGAAAATTCTATTGTTTCTGAGGAAATGTGAAGAGTTCTTAGGGCAGACGTTCTAATAAATTTATCTGGATAATCTATGAACAGTATTTTGGTGACTTCAACCCTGCTTAACCAAAAAAGCACGTATCCCTGACCATCCTACTTGTAAATAACAGAATTCTACGTTAATAGTTAGCAGGTTAAAAACTCTTTCTTAGGGTTTTCAGACATGTTCAATTTCACAGCATCATTTTCGTTGAAATTACCCTAAATTTTATAAGGTGTATATCATTATTTTTTTTAATTAGTTTTTTTCTTCACCTAATAAATTTTAAGCGGTAAGTGAAATATTAAAGAAGCTCGAGCATTTAGAGTCAGTGTAAAAAGTGAAATGATTGATGCATATATTTTAATTCAAAGTTCCCTTTTTCAGAGTTTCAATTTGTATTAGGAATAGCATTCTTCACTAACAATTTAATACCCTAGCTCCCTTATACAGGACTTCCTAATTCCGGCTCTTGCAGATGGGGCCTGCGGCCTATCATACAGTTCATGGTAACGAACTTTAAGTAAGGAGTGACTCTGTCCAAATGTAGACGAAACTTCAGAAAATGAAGGTTTGATAACAGTTGATAATTCAAAAGAATTGGCTTTTTATGTTAATTGCAAATGTATAAATTTCAGTTTAACATTTAGTTTAATTTTAACAATCGTAAACTACGAGCCTTAGAATACTTTTATAATTTTTGAAAAAGGAGGGAAACAGACCAAAAAATCAAATGATCATAATGAAAATCTTGCCACTCTTTAAGAGCCTTGCTACAGAGGTTTCAAGCTCCTATTTACAAAAATGTGCATTGATTTGTTTTGTTGTTATTCCTAGGGGTGATTACTTTCAGTTGATTAAATAAAAAAACAAGTTTTTTTTAGCTGAAAGTAAGGAGCGACATTAAAACTTAAAACGAACAGAAATTACTTCGTATATGAAAGGGACTGCTTCCTCATTAACGTCCCGCTCTTTACGCTAAAGTTTGACTCTTTCTCTCAACTCAGCTTTTTAAAACAGTAAAAAGCATTATTTGTATAAGCTTAAGCATTATACGAGAAACATTCGAGAAGTTACATTTGGTTAACGCTAGTGAAATATACCCGAGTAAGATAAAAATATAATAGTTTAGAAGCGAAAATCGGCTGTATGTTGCACATTAGGGGGGGGGGGGTTAAAGCATAGCATATATTAAATACGTAACCTACACAAACATATTCTAACCTAGCCTAACCAAAATACCAAATAAATTTGTATTTAAAAAAGAAGTTATAAAGTAGTTTCCCAACAGGCCTTATGTAATTGTTTGGTGTAGACAGCGTGAAAAAAAACTATCCGTCTTCGTGATAGAAATTCTCGACTGCCCATTATATAACAGACAAATATCATAATTAGTTGTATTCAAGGCCGTGTCTAGGAGGGGAGTTAGGGATTTTGACCCCCCTCCCCGAAATTTTTGCGCCACTCTTAAAAAGGTAACAAAAATGTTTATAAGCAAATGTACTTGTATGATATACCCCCTACCACTCAAGTTGTTTATGCATTTACGCATTGCAAAACCGTTTTTATGGCGCTTGGTATTAACCAAGTGACATTCCCGATTTGACCATCTGGGGGGGGGAGTGGGCGGCCTGTTAATTCGAAAAATAGAAACATTTAAGTATTTTTAACTTACGAATGGTTGATCAGATCTTAATTAAATTTGATGTTTGGAAGGATGTCATGTCTCAAAGCTGTTATTTTAAATCTCGACCGGATCTGATGACATTAGGGGGGAGTGGAGAGGGGGAAACCTAAAATCTTGGAAAACACTTAGAGTGGGGGGTCGGGATGAAACTTGGTGGGAAAAAGTCCTAGATACATGATTGACATAACTGGAACGGATCCGCTCTCTTTGGGGTAGTTGGGGGGGGGGGGTAATTCTGAAAAATGAGAAAAAATGAGGTATTTTTAACTTACGAACGGGTGATCGGATCTCAATGAAACTCGGTATTTAGAAGGATATCGTGTCTCAAAGCTCTTAATTTAAATCCTGACGGGATCTGGTGACATTGGGGGGGGGGGGTGTTTGGGGAGGGGAAACCTAAAATCATGGAAAAAGCTTAGATTGGAGGGATCGGGATGAAACTTGGTGGGAAAAATGAGCAGAAGTCTTAGATACGTGATTTACATAATTGGAACGGATCTGCTCTATTGGGGGGGGGGGGTTAATTCTGAAAATAAGAAAAAACGACGTGTTTTTAACTTATGAAGGAGTGATCGGATCTTCATGAAACTTCATATTTAGAAGGAACTCGTTACTCAGATCTACTACTACTACTACTACTAATAATAACTCACTGCAGCACCAAGCCGCCTGAAGCCAACACAGCTACGCACGCTCCTCCTCCAACCTAGTCTATTTAAAGCCTCCCTCTTTACACCCTCCCAGGAAGTTCCCATTTCCTTTAAATCTTTATTTATGACATCCTCCCAACCCAGACAAGGACGACCTGCTTTCCGTGTAGCCCCAGACGGTTGGCCAAAAAGGACAATCTTCGGTAATCTGTCATCCTTCATCCGTAGAACGTGGCCTAGCCATCTCAACCTTTCTTTCATTATGGCCCCAGAAAGCGGGATTGAACCACACTTTTCGTACAACCTACTGTTTGAAATACGGTCAGTCAGCCGGGTACCCAGAACAATCCGTAGGCAATTTCTCTGGAAAACATCTAGTAAATTTTCATCTGCTTTTCGGAGTACCCATGCTTCAGAGCCATACTTGACCACTGTCATCACTGTAGCTTCCAATATTCTAATCTTGGTTTGTAGACTTATCTTTCTATTCTTCCAAACTTTTTTTAACTGTGAAAAAACACCCTGGGCCTTAGCTATTCTACTTTTAACATCTTCACTGCTCCCACCATCTTTACTAATAATACTACCAAGGTAACTGAAGCTCCCAACCTGATCAATCTTTTCGTTACCTAATGTCACATGTTCATCTTCACTTATTCCTAGCCTTAGTAACTTAGTCTTCTTAACATTAATTTTCAAGCCTATTTTAGCACCCTGAACTCGTAAAACCTCTAAAAATTAATTCATTTTGCTCACACTTTCATCTAATATGCTTAAATCATCAGCATAATCTAAGTCCAGGAGCGTTCTTTCTCCCCATTTGATTCCATGGTCTCCAATTGCCTTTCCTGTGCTCCTTAAGACGAAGTCCATCAAAATGATCCATATAAAGGGGGATAGAACGCAACCCTGCTTAACTCCTGATTTAATACAAAACCAGTTGCTAACCTCATTTCCTACCTTAACGGCAGCAGTATTATTCTCGTACATGGCGCAAATCTCTTTAATATATTTTTCAGGTATACCATATAACGACAAGACCTTTGTTAACGCTGTTCTATCAACAGAATCGAAAGTTTGCTCATAATCGATAAAACATGAGGACCAAAGGTGTTTGACAACGAAGGGACTTCTCAATTATTAACCTAAGAGTGAAAACATGGTCGACACATCCTCTACCTTTCCTAAAACTGCATTGTTCTTCCCTTAAAACTTTGTCTACAGCATGTCTCAGTCTAAAAAGTATCATATTACTCAGTAATTTGCTACCTACAGAGACCAGACTAATGCCTCGATAATTACGACACTCACTCTTGTCACCTTTCTCATACAGTGGTTTAATTAAGGTTTTCCTAAAATCATTGGGTGCTTCCCCTTTTTCAAAAATCATGTTCATAATCTTCAGTAGCTTATTCCTAACCTCAGAGCCACCATATTTAAGAAACTCATTAATCATACTATCAGCACCTGGGGCCTTATTATTTTTTAATCCTTTTAGTACTGTCGCTAATTCTTCCTCACTAAACAAATATTCCTTCACATCCAAGGTATCACAAACTTTTTCATTTTCATCTATATCTTTTCCTGCAACTGTGTCTCGGTTTAGCACATTCTCAAAATGTTCCACCCATCTTTCTTTAACTTTTTCCTTATCACTAATTGTGGCCCCATTTCTATCTTAAACTGGGACTAGTCCGGATTGGCTACTCCCTTTCAATTTATTAACATGCCAGTATAATATTTTACTATTATGCTGTCTAGCCGCATCTTCCAGATCCTCAGCAATTTTATCCATCGCCTCCACTTCACATCTCCTTAGTTCATATTTTAATGCTTTCTCCGCTTTCTTTACATTCCTTTAAATCTCAACTCAGATCTCTTATTTTAAATCTCATCCGGATCAAGCGTAATTGTGGGGGGCAGTTGGGGGGGGGGACCGGAAATCTTAGAAAATACTTAAAGCGGTGAGATCAGGATGAAACTTGATGGGAAGAATAGAAACCTGTCTAAGATACGTGACTGAAATAACCGGACCGGATCTGATCTCTTTGGTGGAGTTGGGTGGGGGGTAATTTTTAAAATTGAGGTATTTGTAACTTACGAAAGGGTGACCAGATCTTAGTGAAATTTTATATTTAGAAGGATCTTGTGCTCTAATTTTAAATGAGCTCTAATTTAAAAAAAGCTCTAATTTTAAATTCCGACCAGATCCTATGACATTGAGGGGAGTTGGAGGGGGAAACTGGAATTCTTGGAAAACGTGAAAATTGGGGTATTTTTATCTTACAAATAGGTGATCGGATCTTAATAAAATTTGATATTTAGAAGGAATTTATGTCTCAGAGCTCTTATTTCAAATCCCGACCAGATCTTTTGACATTGGGGGGAGTTGGAGGGGGAAATCTTGGAAAACACTTGGAGTGGAGGAATCGGGATGAAGCTTGGTGGATAGAATAAGCAAATGTCCTTGATACATGATTGACAGAATCGGACCGGATTCGCTCTCTTTGGGGGAGTTGGGGGAAGGGTTCAGTGATTTGGTGAGTTTGGTGCTTCTGGACGTGCTAGGACGATGAAAATTGGTAGGCGTGCCAGGGAGCTGCACAATTTGACTTCAAAAAGTCGTTTTCCCAGATTCAACCATCTGGGGGGCTAAAGGGAGAGGAAAAATTAGAAAAATTAGGTATTTATAAGTTACGAGTGGGTGATCAGATCTTAATGAATTTTAATTTTTAGAAGGACATCGTGACTCAGAGCTCTTATTTTAAATCCTGACCGGCATTAAGTCTCATTTTTTCCTTTTTAAATCAATCTATTGATTCATAAAATTTTGTTAGAGCTCATGCCATATGATCTCTTGGCTCTTAGCTCTTCTTGCCTCGTCAGAAGTGCCATATGAGCTCTTAGCTCTTGTCTTTTTTTCTAGCTTAACGTGAGACAAGACAAAGAGAAGTGACAGATTAATTAGAAAATATGCAATTTGGGTTATATATTTTTACATTAGGGGTGGTGAGGTGGTGCTAAAGTATTTGGACAGTGTGAAGGTAGAAAATAATTCTTACTAAATAATAAGCAGAATAATTGTACCTAACACATTAGGCATGCAAACCCACAATACTTTACACCATTCCACCCCCTACCCCAATATATAAAAATATAGCCCAAATTTGTTTTAAATATTATATTTTTATCATATTTAGGTGTATTTCATTAGGGTTCAGTGTCAGTAAAACATATTTGAAGAATATTAGGTAGGGGGCATTTCCTACAAGTACCAAAACAAATTTTTGATGCGCTTAAAAAGGTTCTTTGTCCCCCCCCCTCCAAAATTAAAATCTTCTTGTAAAACTCCCTCGAAAAAAATCCTGAATACTGCCCTGGTCGTATTAAATAGAAACACAATGTAAACTGGTTGGAAATTGGAAAATTTTATGTCGGTTCCTCCCTATTCATAAGTACCCAACACCGTTTTTGTAAAGATTCGGTGAAGTATTTTTGGAATTATTTACTAAGTATCCATAAATCCCTATATGATAAAAACGCTTGGAAAGATACTTCAAAGTCTTAGTGTTCAGATCCCATTTCTGCCATCTAGTTTTTGTTTTATTTTTTACTTCTTCCCAATTGAAAGTGATAGTGAGAGTGGAAATAAGAAAAACTTATTTGAACATAAAAATCTTTCGTCTGCTGAATCTGAATACTTAAAATTTTGAGTTGGTGTTTAGTCTTAACACAATAGTCAGGCTTATATTATCATTAGTTCCTCTAATTTTTTCTTAAACAGGGATTAGAATCTGAGCCATTTGGATGTAGGTTACTGGTAGCAAGTACCTGCCATTTTTTTCCTAATTAAATAAAAAAAACAAGTTTTTTAACTGAAAGTAAGGAGTGACATTAAAACTTAAAACGACCAGGAATTACTTCGTATATGAAAGAGGCTGCTTCCTCATCAACGCCTCGCTCTTTACGCTAAAGTTTGACTCTTTCTCTCAATTCTTCTTTTTAAAACAGTAAAAAAACTTTAGCGTAAAGAGCGGGGCGTTGATGAGGAAGCAGCCTCTTTCATATACGAAGTAATTTTTGGTCGTTTTAAGTTTTAATGTCGCTCCTTACTTTCAGTTAAAAAAACTTGTTTTTTTTATTAAGTTCTGAACGTTTTTGAATCAATGCATGTTTTGATTTTGGCTCTCCGCAGAGGAATAATTAAAACAAAATTTGCATTTTTTTTTTTGGCTAAATGACTTTCTCATAATTTTGATCGAATGATTTTGAGAAAAAAAGAGCGGGGGAGGAAGCCTAGTTGCCCTCCGATTTTTTGGTTAATTAAAAAGGCAACTAGAATTTTTATTAGTAAAAGATTTACGTAACTTATAAATTAGCTTACGTAAAGAACTCTTGCATTCTCATATTTTTATTACATATATGAGGGGGTTCGCCCCCTTGTCAGATCCTCGCTCTTTACACTAAAGCTTAAATTTTGTCCCAATTCATTAAGAATGACCCCATAATCACAAAAGCCGCAGAATAAATAGTTGAAATTACTAAAAATACTTTAGCGTAAAGAGTGAGGTATTAGGAGGAGGTGAGCCCCTCAAATGGGTAATAATTTCTGTTTGTTTTAAGTTTTAATGCTGCTCCTTAATTCCAGCTGAAAGAACGTTTTCATATTTATTTTTTCATTGTTTTTTTTTTTAATAATGCTAGTAAATCCTGCGCTCCCTTCATGGAGATTTTCTTTCCCCATGACAAATTATCGATGGAAAGTTCCCCCAGCATATCCCCCTCTTCTCAACCCCTCCCCCAACCAAAAAAATCCTCCTGAAAACGCCTGTACACTTCCCAATAACCATTACTATATGTAAGCACTGGTCAAAGTTTGTAACTTGTTGCCCCTCCCACGGGGACTGTGGGGGAGTAAGTCGTCCCCAAAGACATAGTTATAAGGTCTTTCGACTACGCTGAATAAAATGGCGATCTCAGAATTTTGATCCGTTGACATTGGTAAAATAATTAGCGTGGGGGGGGGGCCTAGGTGCCCTCCAATTTTTTTGGTCACTTAAAAAGGGCACTAGAACTTTTCATTTCAGTTAGAATGAGCCCTCTTGCAACATTCTAGGACAACTGGGTCGATACGATCACCCCTGGGAAAAAAAAAAAACAAAAAAAAAAAAAACAAAAAAACAAATAAACACGCATCTGTGATCTGCCTTCTTGCAAAAAATACAAAATTCCACATTTTTGTAGATAGGAGCTTGAAACTTCTACAGTAGAGTTCTATGATACGCTGAATCTGATGGTGTGATTTTTGTCAAGATTCTATGACTTCTAGGGGGCGTTTCTCCCTATTTTCTAAAATAACGCAAATTTTCCCAGGCTCGTAACTTTTGACGGGTAAGTCTAAACTTGATGAAACTTATATATTTAAAATCAGCATTAAAATGCGATTTTTTTTTATGTAGGTATTGGTATCAAAATTCCATTTTTTAGAGTTTTGGTTGCTATTGAGCCGGGTCGCTCCTTACTACAGTTCGTTACCACGAACTGTTTGAAATTGCGTTTAGTTAATCCTCTCTGTTTCTCAGAATATTAATACTGATCAATATCTTCAAATAAGTTTTTCTTATGGTCAAGTCTATAACTTTACAAATTATGACACCTTTAATTTTAGGAGATATTTGCAATCGCACCAAGTTCTTTTCATTGGGTGCTAAGTTACCTAGCATCACCTGGTGTTGTCATACCTTTGCTTATACTCCTTGTTCTGGTTATTTACTACCTAACATCCTTGAACTCATCTTTGAAAGAAGCTGTTGTAGATTTGAAGAACCAATTGAAGCTAGAAAAAGACAGTCTAAAGAGACTGCGAAGGACATATACAACTAATAACAAAGGTACAATTCTGTCCTTGAAATTTGGTAGACACTAAGCATGTTTTGCACGGTTGTTGAATATATTAGCCACCAAATCTGATGGAATTTGAGTGACTCAATTACAAAATCTCAGAAAATTTTCAGAAACAGTCAACTCTCGCAGCGTATGTCGATGTACACCACAGCAAAGGTATCTATACAGTAATTAGCGTTCCTACCCTCGATTGAAGAAATCACGGTAGTACGATCATACCACTATCTTTAACAAAATATTTTATTTTTATCATATCTGTTTGAATGTCAAGTAGTGAATCAAACTATTAGGAAACTAACCAATACTTCACTCCGTTGAACCCCGTCCGTCTGTAGCGCAGCGAGGTGTCCCATTTCTGAAACAAACGTACATGTCTGTATGCATACCTTGGTTGTAATGAACACTTCTCTGTATATCAAAATTTGTGGGGAAATTGTTTTTTGCTATATATGAAAAAATTGCATATATGTATTTGTAAAATGTATCAAAGACGTATGCGTTTATTTGTCCTTTTTTTTACCTTATGCTTATTTGTTTTTTGACACAACTGTAAAGCAGAGTATGGTTTCTTCCATGATGGAAAAAAAACCAGAAGAACTCTTTTGTATCTTTTCGGCGAAACAGTGCATCGGCCATAGTACGGCATCAGCCATGGTACTCCTGAAATATTGCATGCACACTATTTTAAATGTTTAAAAAGGCATACTGCCAAAAAGTTTGATATGCCTTAATCCCGGCATCTCCTGAAAATTTCAGTTTTATTCCCAAGCAGTTCTTGAGATGTTACAGATATTATGTTTTTCTATTATTTTTTTTTAGCATGGGTGCATGTAGTCTAGTGTCATTCATTTTATAATGTTACTTAACTATAAGTATATTCTTGGCACATAGGGGCTTAAAGTGCCAAGACTTTCAGACAGATTTGAAACAAATTTGCTTAAATCTTTTCTGGGTTCTTTCCCAAGTAAAAATTCGAAGTTCAGTTTTCTCTTCGAAAGGCTTCTATAAGTTCCACCATGATTTTCCATGTCATTCTCAGGATATTACTCATAGGCTATTTTGGTAGTCTGACAAAACAAAGTGTATTTTCGTTTACTTCGTTGCTTAACCGTTAGCAGATTTTAAGTTCCAAAGGTGCTTATAGAGCAAAACTATTTAATTTTACCGGAGATACAGCAAATTTAGCCCCTACTACTACTTAGTGAGTTTTGTAAAGCAGAGAAGGGTACAAGGAGAGGAGGGGAGAAGTTAGTGACCTTCTGATAACTATCAGCCTTTAAAAATGGGCGATGATTTTTTACTTGCAATCGAAGGTGCTCCCTTCCCAGTTCCTAGGACCACCCTGTCTCTGGAAAATGGTTGGAGAAAAAGTTACTAAATTTTTCTGGTGCTTCGCCAGAAGCTGGTTTCTGGGAGGGGGAGTTGCTAATATTTTTTTTCTATTTTTCCACCTGCATTTCAGTTTGTTTGGCCAAAAGACAAGGAATGTAAATGACGTTCTGGCCTTTAACAATTTTACTTTTGGAAAGGTAGCCTACACTTATTTGTGATAATTTTTCTTCGTTTTAAGCTGTGATAAATCGTTAAGATTTAAGTTGCGAAAGTTTGACTTGATTTTTCATCTTAGTTCTTTTTTTTTGTTTGGTTTATGATTCCTTTATTCATCTATTGCTGAATACGTTACTTTTCTTATATGTGACATTCATTTTAATGTATATACTTTTTGGGCTCAAATTATTCTTTCGCGGTAATTTGGAAAGAGCTAGCAGCCCAAAATCTTGTGAAGGACTTTCCTATAGGTTAAATTTACCAAATTTCCATTAGGTTTGGACACTTCCCCGCAAATAGTGGGGTTTTGAAATAAATAACACATCTCAATATCTGTCACCTTTGTCCTCTTTATCCAAGGTATTTGGGTCATAAATTTCAAGCATATTCAAAAATCAATATAATTTGCGCATTCAGAACAGTGGTTTACGCTTGTGAAATTCGCTATTCTCGTGTCCTGTTGGTCAAAGGTACTTTCCCGTAAGTTTCTATGTAATCAGCAAAGAAAAAAAATTCCTGTGTGCTGAAAAGTTAAGGTTAGGGTGGTATCGAGGGGTCATAGACCAACTTTGTTCTTTCTTTAATACAGAGTGGAATTATTTGGATTAGTCCAGAGTCAAACAGATGTTAAATACCCTTTTTGCTAAGACTTACTTACTTAGATCCTCCTACACTTGAGGGTGCAAAGGGCAACGACGGTTGACCTCCAGCTAAACGGTGTTGTGCCGAAGACCAAAGTTCATTCAAAAGGGCTCAGAGACTCGTTGCCTCTTTCTCCAGGGATCTACCAAGTGTGTTGCATTGTCTTCCACTCCTTCGAAAGCCAGGTGGGGTCCAACACCATAAATTGTGTGAGAGGCGTCCTTCGCTCATGCGGGTCATCTGTCCCCAATACTTCCTATCTTCTCATTCTGATCTCGCCAGTCACCAGTGGTTGTTCGGTATCAGCCCTAATCTGGGCATTCGTTACTCGATTGGTCCAATGTAACGCAAAGATTCGACGCAGGCAATTACTCTCGAAGACTAATTGTCTTTTCTCAGCATTCTTTGAAAGGCTCACATCCATATAAAAGTACAGAGAGTACATTAACCCCTAAACAATCGCAATTTCAACTTCTGAGAGTAATATCTACATCTCCAAATATATTACAGCTGAGAAAATGCTCCACCTGCATACACTATGCGTAGCAAGACTTCTCTGTCGCAATTCCCATCTTGGGTAATTGTACTACCGAGGTACTTAAATTCTCTGACCTCTTCTATATCAGTGCCTTCGTATCGAATTCCAGCTGCAATGGTCGTCACAACTGCGTTTGACATACATTTCGTTTTATATCAATCTTCAGACCCATAGGGGAAGCTCTTGGAGCTAATTCATTCAGATTATGTTGAATGTCCTCTTGGAAGTGAGCCACGAGAATAATATCGTTCAGCGAAATCGCAGTCGCTCGGGGCTTAGTTGTAGGCATCCTCTAACGTGGTAAGCTCGAAGAACAAAATCAATAAGCATTGCTAAACATCCTTGACGTACACCAGACTCAACAGGAAACCACTCTGATAGCCCATTTTCCATCTGGACTGCAAAAACCTGTGCAGTACACAGGAATTTAATCATATTCACAATTTTCGGAGGCTTTCAATACATTAGGAGAATTTTCTCGTAATTTTCACGGCAATCAAAGGGATAAAATTAACCTTGACTGGGCTGCCCACTTAATTGAACAATCTGTCTTGGCTTTTTTCTACAATTGGCCATGACTTTGACTTTTCCCACAACTATTCCCTTTTTCTAAATTCAGGAATCAACGGATCTCGGTCAAATGCTTTCAAGAAGTCTATAAACACCAAAATAACATGTACTTGCCATTGGTTTGATTCCTCTAGCAGAACATGTAAGCTAAATATCAGGCTGCAGCAAGAACGATGTTTGCTAAAAATCTAGTTTTGACCAAAGAAGGGGTGGGCATCGATTTAGGTGCCCATGAACTTGTTTTGGTTATCAAAGAATACAAATCGAAAAAGCTTTTAGCAATTTTTGCACCGAATAAAGACTTAGCTAAAAATTACATCAGGTAGCTGAAATTCCTCAGCTTGGATATAGATCAATGTAACGCTGAATCAAAACTTAGTTCCCTTTTGTATGCAGAATGTCAGACTTAGCTCATTTCTGTGCCAAGTCAGGACTTACCTTGTGTTTTCATTGGGTTAAGACCTAGCATTTTTATTTTTATTTTTTGCATAACTTCCCTCCCCAGTTTCAACTGAGCTTGTTTTCACTTTGCGTCAGGAATTAACTCATTTTACTCCACGTTTAAATTCTGCAGGCAAACAAATATTTTCTTTAGACGGCGGACCTCTTTGCACATCAACTATAAGACTATCTAAGAACAAGAAGGTAGGTTTTTGTCAATATTTTAAGAAAATGAATAGGAAGTTAGGATTCTCATGAGCGATGGTCTTTAATTAGCTACATGGGCTTTAATTTTGTTATAGATCAGGAAGAAATCCAAATCCGGGAGTGTAGTGATATCATAATGCGAAAAAATGTACTGACAGATAAAGACCAAGTCAGCGTATACGGTAGGCATCTTTCATTCATTTTAATTTTAGACTAGCTTCTTATTTTAAGAATTTTCAAGGATACTAAAAATGGTTAATCATTTGGTAAAACAGAAAGCACATGATAAATGACGAATGACAAGAATAGAGCTAGATTTTGAAAATAGCACATCATATTTTTCTTTGGGGTGAACTGAAAACGTCAAGTTCCCCCCTGCTAGAAAATGTGCCATCCCCCCTCTGACAATTTTCTGTGCACTTCCCAATAGCCAATACTATATGTACACATTGGGCTAAGTTCACAACATGCACCACCTCACCCGGGGCCTGGGGCAAGGCATCATCAAAGACATACACATTAGATTTTTTGACTATGGTAAACAAAATGGCAATCTTAAAATTTTGATCGGAAGACTTTGGGAAAAAAAAACAGGCATGGGAGGGGAGCTAGCTGCCTTCCAATATTTTTGGTCATTTCAAAGGGGCACTCAAACTTTTGATTCCTGATCAAATGTTCCCTATTTCGATCGTATAGGATAACTAGTTCAATACTGTCACCCTGGGAAGGACAAAGAAAACAAAAAATAAACCCGTATCTGTGATCTTGCTTCCGGTAAAGAATGCAAAATTCCACATTTCTATATAGAGTCTGATATAGAACTAACTCTTCTGACCGTCTGTTTACTTGTGTCTGTCTTTATATATTAATGTTTTGACTCTTTCTCTCTTCCTGTGTCTGCGTGTCTGACCATCTGTTTGCCTGTTTCTTTGTCTCTTTTGTGTGTTTGTGTGTCTTCACCGTCTGTTTATTTGTGCCTTTCTTTCTGTAATTGTGTGTTTGACTCTTTGCGTTTGTGTGTGTTTTGGCCTCTCTCTATCTTTCTCTCTCTTACTCTCTCTTCCTCTATCTATCTTTCTCTCTCTCTATGCTTGTGTGTCTGACCGTCTATTTGCCTGTCTCAGTGTCTGTCTTTGTGGGTTTGTCAAATGGCTTCAGTATACCCACTATGGGCAGAATTAGAATAGATCCCTTTGGGCGTACTTGGAATAGAGGGGTATGGCCATGCTCGGGGTAATTGAAGGGTTACTACTACTGTTTGAACTTTGATTATTTGTTGAACGTATATCATGCATAATCATATATATTGGCAAGGAACAAAATAAATACACTACCTGATGTTTTTTTTATTCTCTTTTCAAAATCGATCATAACTTCTAAGGTATATTCTATTTTGAGCCCTTAATTGGGTCCCTCAAGATAACTTATTTTTCTTCTTCTTAGTTTTCAGACTAAGTAATAAGATTGAAAAATTATTTTAACAATAATTATATATAAAATGTACCTTTGAAAGAAGGTGTTAAATAACATTCTCTGGTATTACAGTGCCCTATCAGCAAAAATAAAAGAAAAAAAAAGCATGCGTCTGTATACCCATGAAAAACAGTGAGTCTTCTTGTTGTTCAACGCTGAAGTTGCAAATTTTTTCTTTATGGTTTTTCAATAATGGTGTGTTTTTCTGTTTCTGTGACAAGTTTCTCGAGGAATTTCAGGATACTGTTAAAAATTCCCGCAAACTTGTTTCGCAAATAATATTTTAATATTAAGACTAATGCAAATAATAGTTGTCATTCCTGAATAAGCTACAATAGACAATCTTTTAATAAAATCGTTTACTACAAATTATATAAATATGTCTATATTTACTGATGTTTTGTTGCACAAAATGGTAAAAAAACAACACTTTGCTGTGGCTTGTCAAAATTGGGCTCAAAACTTCTGAGGGTTTTTTATCACAGAAAATCTAATATAAATCATAGGTTTTTATTTTATATGAATGGACGTTTGATTTCGTATAATGGATGAAAACACTAATTTGCTCTGGCGCAATGTATTTTGTTACTGAAAAAAAAAATAGTTTCGGCTGTTTCTTTGAAATGGTTCCTGTTTTGAAATGAAATAGTTGCTGTTTTTGAAATAATTAATAATTACGAAAAGCAATCCCACATTTTTATAATACTGTTGATAACCACTCTGTCTTCCTACGAATAAGCATAACCTTTTTGTTGTCTTTAGTATAACTGTTTCTCCTGGGTTCCTTTAAACACACAAAATATCTTGTGTTTGACATTAATTTCCTAGGATGGGGGTTAGGGTGTTTTAAAAATCATAACTGTGTCTGTAAGTTGCCTTAACGTGTTTTATTTTCAGACGTTCCAAGTGAAAGAGTTTACTCTGTACCACGAATAGAAAGAAGAATGGTTCCTGATTTTGATATTGCTCACGGTTAGCTGCTCTGGAAACCATGCTTTATTAGAAAATTATTATCAGAGGCTGAAAATTTTGAAAGGAGGAATAAAAATATGATTATACTCGAATATAGATTTCACTTGAATTTTATACACTCAGAAAAAAATTGTGACATTTATCAGATTAGCACAAGTTGCTTTCTCCAACTAGATAAAAAAATTCCAACGAAAACTTTTTTCAATGAAAATTAAAGAGTCCCGTATTACAACCTAAAAAGAGCAGAAATCAAGCGGTATAAGAATTTCAACCTAAAAAGTAAATCAGTAAAAAATGTATGAAAAAACAAAGAAACAGACAGTTATATGGATGAACAGATAAATCATTATACGAAGAGAAATCACAATGAAGAGCCAAGCCAAACTTAAGCAGAAAAGAAATTAATATAAACAACATCACAGCTAGCTTCGTATCTCCCTAAGGCAAGAGAATGATTAGCATTTCAATTAAAATTATTTGTAGTTCTAGCAATGTTTTTAAATATTCATTATATTAAAATCATCACTGCAACAAAATAAAATCCCTATCAATAAAGTTTTATATCAATCCCTATAAAACTCCCTATCAAAATAAAGTTTTTAACGATTCATTTTCTACACCTTTGAAAGAAAGAATTAACAAAAATTTACTGCGTATTAGACTAGTAAAATTACACTTATTATAAAAAATATAATACTGTTAATTTCTGGAAGTCTCAGCAAAATTGGAACTTTCAATGTTCTATTTATAGAATAAAGACTATTTAAAAGTCATTACATTTTCAGTTTAGTACTGGTGTCACTCTTTTGTCCTAGAAAGTTCTTGGAGCAGACACCCTACTCTTACTTGTGTTAATTTTTGTTCGTTTTAATTTTATTTGATAATTCTTTTTAATTTTATCTTTGTTCAGGATTCTTCTATTCAATTAGAACAATATTTCCTGTCTTTAT